>NC_089805.1:9377034-9439534 GCF_029633855.1 Hoplias malabaricus | reverse complement strand
GTGTGTGTGTGTGAGAGAGAGAGAGAGAGAGAGAGAGAGAGAGAGAGAGAGAGGTGTGTGTGTGTGTGTGTGTGTGTGTGAGAGAGAGAGAGAGAGAGAGAGAGAGAGAGAGAGAGAGAGAGAGAGAGAGAGAGGTGTGTGGGCGTGTTGGTGTATGTTAGGGAGATGGGGCAACTGGTGATCTGGTGATTTTTGTGTGTGTTTATGTTTGTGAGTGTGGGAATGTTTGTGTGTGTGTGTGCGTCTTTAGGAAGGTGAGGGAGTTTTGTGGGGGGTGGGCATGTGTGAGTGTGTCAGAGAGGTGAGGGTTGATTATGTGTGTGTGTGTTTTTAGGGAGGTGGAGGATTTGGTTTGGGTTGTGTGTGAGTGTGTGAGGGTATGTGTGAGTGTGTCAGAGAGATGAGGGTTGATTACATGTGTGTGTGTGTGTGTGTGTGTGTGTGTGTGTGTTTAGGGAGGTGGAGGATTTGGTTTGGGGTGTGTGTTAGTGTGTGAGGGTATGTGTGAGTGTATCAGAGAGGTGAGGGTTGATTATGTGTGTGTGTGTGTGTGTGTTTAGGGAGGTGGAGGATTTGGTTTGGGGTGTGTGTTAGTGTGTGAGGGTATGTGTGAGTGTATCAGAGAGGTGAGGGTTGATTATGTGTGTGTGTGTATGTGTGTGTGTGTGTTTAGGTAGGTGGAGGATTTGGTTTGGGGTGTGTGTTAGTGTGTGAGGGTATGTGTGAGTGTATCAGAGAGGTGAGGGTTGATTATGTGTGTGTGTGTTTAGGGAGGTGGAGGATTTGGTTTGGGGTGTGTGTTAGTGTGTGAGGGTATGTGTGAGTGTATCAGAGAGGTGAGGGTTGATTACGTGTGTGTGTGTTTAGAAAGTTTGAGGATTTGGTTGTGTGTGTGTGTGTTTGTGTGTGTTAGCGACGTTGGAGGAGTTGGCTGTGTGTGTGTTTGGGGGTGTGTTGGCTGTGTGTGTGAGTGTGTGAGGATATGTGTGAGTGTACCAGAGAGGTGAGGGTTGATTGTGTGTTTATTTAGGGAGGTGGAGGTTGAGTGTGTGTTAGGGGTGTGGTGGGGGGTGGTTGGCACTGTGTGTGTGTGTTTGAAGGATGTGGGGGACCATGGTGCACTCGTGTGTGTTCTTTGTGTATTCCACACTTTTATTGAGACCGCGTGGCTCTAAACTACTGCCCTTCTGTCTTCCCCACCCTCCAGGCTACATCAGTGATTACCTGACCCCGTCCGTCTACGATGGGGAGAGCGACCACAGCCTCAAAGTGCCCTCTCCGGGCCCCATCTACGAGCGGATCCACCATGACTACGGCGCCCCAGACTCGGACCAACCCGACAGCCCGCGGTCCGAGGTCTCGTCCGGCTACATCAACGGCGACACAGCGGTGAGCGAGGGCTACACGGTGGATGCCTTCTTCATCACAGACGGGCGCTCGCGGCGCAAAGCGGTGGCCGGCGCACGCAGCCTGCAGCGACACACGTGCAATGAGTGCGGCAAGACGTATGCCACCTCGTCCAACCTCAGCCGACACAAGCAGACGCACCGCAGCATGGACAGCAAGATGGCCAAGAAGTGCCCCACGTGCGGAAAGGTGTACGTGTCCATGCCGGCCATGGCCATGCACCTGCTGACGCATGACCTCAAGCACAAGTGTGACGTGTGCGGCAAGGCCTTCAGCCGCCCGTGGCTGCTGCAGGGACACATGCGCTCGCACACGGGCGAGAAACCCTTCGGTTGCGCGCACTGCGGCAAGGCCTTCGCCGACCGCTCCAACCTGCGGGCGCACATGCAGACGCACTCGGCCTTCAAACACTACAAGTGCAAGCGCTGCAACAAGACGTTCGCCCTCAAGTCCTACCTGAACAAGCACTACGAGTCCGCGTGCTTCAAGGGCGCCTTCGCCCCGCTTGGCACGCTTGAGGCCTGATGGAGGGCCGCCGGGGCTGATTTGCATAAACAAACTAACAAATAAACAAATAAATAAACAAACAAGCACGCCTTCCAGTCCAACCTAAGTGCGGTTTGGATCACAGCACAACTCTGCTTTTCTATCACTTATGGTTTTAGTTTCTCCTTTTTCTTCTTCCTCTTTGTCTTATTCTTTCCTTCTTACTTCCTTTTTGCTTTTTACATCCTTTTTTACTCCCTTTCTTTAATCATTCTCTTCCCCTTCCTTCCTTCTTTTTTACTTCCATTCTTCCTTCCTTCCTCTTTTCCTTTCCTTTTCCTGTATTCTTACTTACTTTCCTTGTTTTCCTTATTCCTTCCATCTTTTCTTACAATTTTCCTTTTCTTCTTTCTTTTTTTCTCTTTTCCCCTTCCTTCCTGCTTTATTTTCTTCCATTCTTCCTTCTTTCTTTACTTCCATTCTTACTTCCTTCCTGTTTTCCTTCCATCCTTTTTCTTTCTTTTTCTTTTCTCCTCTCTTCCATTTTTCTGTATTCTTCCGTACATCCCAACCTACTTTTCCTTTTTCCTTTCTTTTCCCATTTCTTCCTTCATTCTTTTCTTCCATTCTTACTTCCCTCCTGTTTTACTTTCTTTCGTTCTCTTTTCTTTATACCTTTTCTTCCTTTATTGCTTTTTACATTCTTTTTTCCTCCCATTCTTTAATCATTTTCTTCCCCTTCCTTCCTTCTTTCTTTACTTCCATTCTTGCTTCCTTCCTGTTTTCCTTTCTTTTTCCTGTATTCTTACTTACCTTCCTTGCTTTCCTTATTCCTTCCATCCTTTTACTATTTTCTTTTTTGCTTTTCCACCCCCTTCCTGCTTTAGTTCCTTCCATTTGTTTCTTCCCTCCTTCCTTGTTTATTCTTCCATCATTTCCTGCTTCCCTTTCCTTGCTGCAAAAAAGAGACTGAACAGATCTTGGATTTACCCACATGTACCTTACACTATTTACTTTCTTCTTAGCATCTCCTCCTCTTCCACCTCCTCCTGCCTCCACTCTCCACCCCAACACCCCCCCCCCCCCCCCCCCCCCCACACACACACACACATCCTGCCAAAACTCAGAGGACATTGAAAATGTCTGTCAGAGGTCAAACCTTGTGTTGTTTCAGTTGGGGCTGATATCACACTGCTACCAGTGGGTCACTCACAAAGCGTTCAGCACTGAGGTAAACAGCCAGTATTCACTCCTGAGCTTCTTCCACCTTTTCACCTTCCTCTTCCTTTTCCTCTTCCTCTTCCTCCTCTCCGTGTGTCCAGTGTTCTTTTGCACTTTAGTTCACTCCTTCTTTTGCCAAGCCTTCCTCATTAATATGCCAAAGCATTTGCCACTTTTTTCAATATCTCCCTTTTGTTTGCCACTTTATCAATTTGTTGCATGCAAAAAATAACACAAACAAACAAACAAACAAAACAAAAAAGTGAATCAAAGAATCATTCTAAAGAAATCTATGCCAATTTTATCAAGCTTTGGATTTTTGCAGAAAAAGAGTCTAGTTAGCGGTGGGCAATATTCCTCGGGAGTCGTTCAAACTATAGAGCAATAATGCATGGTATTTTTAATAAATAATGATAATAACAATAATGAACAAGTAATAACTATAGCGTTTTTAATCACAGTTTTATCCAGTACCATTAGTAGTTGTGAAAGAAGTTCAATAAGTTCAATATCAGGGAAATGCCAGTGTAGTATTAGTGGAGGGTGTGGGAGGGAGGGGTGGGTGTTCAGGGTCCTTTTCTAAGTGGTTATGCACTGCCTGCCTCTTATTTAAATGTAGTTTTAGAACGTAGGCTGCGCGTGGGGCTGGTGGAGAGGGTCTCACGCCGATCACTGCATCCTCAGAACGGGTGGGGCACCCGCGGCCGAGGGAGGTTGCTGCAGGTGGGAGCGGCGTGGTGCTGGATTTCTAGAACTGTACAGGGTCAAAGGTCTGGGACTGTCCAGTGCTGAAGTTCTAGAAGTGTCCAGCGCTTGTGTTTTGGAACTACACAGTGCTGAGGTTTTGGAATTACCCAATGCTCACCTTATGTCGGAACCAGTTTTGGGTCCAGTGCCGTCCGTGTTGGGTCCAATGAAGCAGCCTGGGACTGTCAAGTGCTGTAGTCCCAGTTCGGCCCAGTGCCGAAATCCTAGAACTGTCCAGTGCTGAATTCCTGGAGCTGTCCAGTGCTGAATATCCCCTGAAACATTCTATCGCTTATGTTGTAGAGCTATGCTTACATTTTGGGACTGTCCAGTGCTAAAGTTCTGAAACTGTCCCATGCTGAAGTTCCAGGACTATCCAGCATTGAGACCTATGCAGCATTGGACTTCTAGAACTTCTACTGCAACAGGCCATTGCCATGATCCAGTTCACGCCAGCGATGGGCAGATTTATCCTTCAGCATATAAAAAAGCACTTCTTTGAGGACATTTACAGCTCTTTCTTTTTTAAAATCAAGTAGCACAAACCTTAGAGATTCAGGTAGATGGGCCTTGTATTAGTTGAACCTCTGTTTTTGTATTTCGAACAAAAGGGAACTGTTTGTTTGCGAGACGCCTTGTAAATAGCCCTTTGGGATCAATTATTTCTACAGACTGTAAAGAAAGAAAATGATCTTATTTCTGGAGGGTTTTTTTTGTTTTGGTTTTCCTCCCCGACCCCCTGGGTTATTTTTGCCCAGCAGTTGGACGATGTAAAGCACAATGACACCGGGCATTTTGTCTCACTTCATAATAAAGAACCAACAATAACTCATCCTGTGGTCCCTGTTTGTGTCGTCTGGGGAAAGACAAATTCCTCAACTCGCCTCAAAGACGCGGTCAAGCCAGTGGGCGACACTCCTGCTGAGTAATCGCTCTATGCGGTGAGTCCATTACGGCGGTCCGGTCAAATCTGGGGTGTGATGTTACGTAAGAGGCAGCTGTTGACTCAAATAGGTCTACCTCGTGCTGAGGGAGGATTGATGACGCTGAGCTTTCTTTGGGAGAGAATGACGTAAAAAAAAAGTCACAGTTGTTGATCCATACCTCTGCAGTGTGGACCGCAGCGCCTGCAGCTCCAAAGCTGGAGTGGGCGCATTGCCTTGCTATAGAGCAACTTACTCAGCCGTAGCGTTTCAAATTACAAGCTCTGGGAGAGTAATTAAAGCAGGTCTAATTCGTTTTTATGATGCCAAACATGACTTCATGAGGACTTGTCTAACTGAGCAACCTTGAAGTGCAGTATGCAAGGGCACATTCAGAGGTTATGGGATACTAGCTCATATAAGACACTGTATTTGAGTACATAGGACATTCTCCTTATTCAAGGTCTCAAAGTCTAGGCCTTAAACTGTGTGGCTGCTATTTTTAACTCTTAGTGGTACAGATATATATACTGATTTGTACCCTTGTAATAGCTGTTATTTCACTGTTACATGTAGTTACATAGTAATAACAATGTCATTGTGTTTAGCTGTATTGCTTTAATATGCTGCTTTTCTCTGTTTAGATGGTAACAAATGACAAAGAAACACAATCATAACTTTTAATGAACTGCTTGAGAAAAGTGATATGGGGCAGAATGCTCAGTGTCCTTCATTTAAGCTTTGAATATGAAATATTTCAGTTTGTACTTCATGCCATTAATTTGCATATTTCCTGTAGAAGA
The DNA here is from genome assembly GCF_029633855.1 of Hoplias malabaricus. NCBI lineage: Eukaryota > Metazoa > Chordata > Actinopteri > Characiformes > Erythrinidae > Hoplias > Hoplias malabaricus. Next base: position 9,433,947 of record NC_089805.1, on the reverse strand, counting down.
ATGAGAAAGATTTTTGGTTCCATAAAGAACCATTTTTGCTACTAAGCGTTGGATTTGTAAACTTCAGTTTCTTTACACTCTTAAAGAATTATGGTTCTTTATAGAACCAAAAGTGTTTCCACTATGGCATTGCTCACAGAACCCTTTGTAGCACCTTATTTTTTAAGAGTGCAGAACCAGAAAAGACCACCGTCTTCATTAATCTGGAGAACCATTTCACCGTAAACATACTAATAGTTCTCCATAGAACTCACAATTTTAAATAGAACCAATGTCTTTAATGAAGAACCCTGGAAGAACCCTCTTTTTTAAGTGTGTAAAAGTCCATCTCTTCTCTCTCCAAAACCTGAACAGGTTCTTTGGTCTGAGGTTAAGCACTTGCTCCTGGGTTGGTTCTATGTTTGTGAGCAGTTTGCAGTTCTGGATTAACCTTGAGACATGTAGAAGGAGCCTCCTCACCCCCTCTGCCACAGCCACACCCCCTCCAGCCCTGACCTACACTCCCCCAGTAGAGCCCCTTATCAACAGCTTTAAAGAGCTTCAAAGCATCTCCTGATGATTTGGGGGTGGTGGGGGTTTGAAAAACAGGTTAATTACTGGACGGCTAACGTGGACGATTCAGTTTTACACCACGGGCCTGCCCCCCTCCCACATCCCACCAATTAGAGTGGACTCATTTATACTCTCGCAGACATGAAACACAGCGAATGAGGGAGAAAACGATTGGTTCGTAATGTTTTTCAACTCAAGAAACCATAGCAAATTGCTAGCACCGTGTTTTTCTCCGGCGTAATTCCGGCTCAAGGTCATCCCTGACGATGCCGCGGCCAGTTCTTCCCTCAACAGTGGGCTTAATTGGGATGAAGGTGTAACCGAGCAGTGCTCGGCCGAGGGCCCTGACGATTCCGCTCTGGAGAAGTGCTGAGTTGAAGGGGGACGGTGTGTGCGGCAGGATCCAGCCGAGTGTGTGAGTCATGGTCATTAGTGAGCGGCGGTGGTCAAGGGGTCAGCCGTCTGGTTCCTCTGATGGTGGCATCTGCTTTGAAATGTCAATAGTGAGTGACACAGCATGGACATGACTCCACACAGAACTCCCTGTCAGAACCTGACGGGGGGTGGGAAACAGCCAGGGGGTGGAAAGGTGTTCAAAGGCTATGGCCTGATGATGTCGGAATCATTTTACTGGGTTTAATACAAATGAAAAGAGGAATAAATGTGTTATGGGTCTGGTGGCAGTGTCAGGTAAAGTCTGAACCTAATGAAGTTTAAAGTCAACTTTAGACAGAGTTTTTAAAACACAGTTTACTTAAAGAAATAAAGGCTCACTTAATGTTCTGTTGTGTTACGAGGTTGTACAGTGACATTCTGCAACAACAGTTAGTGGGTTGAGCTGCGTACAGTTAGTGGGTGGAGCTGTGTACAGTTAGTGGGTGGAGCTGTGCACAGTTAGTGGGTGGAGCTGTGTACAGTCAGTGGTTGGAGCTGTGTACAGTTAGTGGGTGGGGTTGTGCACTGTTATTGGGCAGAGCTATGCTGTTAGTAGGTGTAGCTGTGTACAGTTAGTGGGTGGATCTGTGTACAGTTAGTGGTTGGGGCTGTGTACAGTTAGTGAGTGGGGTTATGTGCTGTTAGAGGGTGGAGCTATGTACTGTTAGTGGGTGGGGTCATGTGCTGTTAGTGGGTGGAGCTGTGGGCAGTTAATGGGCGTAGCTGTGGGCGGTCAGTGGGTGGAGCTGTGTACAGTTAGTGTGTGGAGCTGAGCTGTTAGTGGCTGGAGCTGTGCTGTTAGTGGGCAGGGCTGTGCAGTTAGTGGGAGGAGCTGTGGGCAGTTAGTGGGTGGAGCTGTGGAGTTAGTGGGCGGAGCTGTGCTGTTAGTAGGTGAAGCTGTAGGCAGTTAGTGGGTGAAGCTGAGCTGTTAGTGGCTGGAGCTGTGCTGTTAGTGGGCGGGGCTGTGTAGTTAGTGGGAGGAGCGGTCCTGTTCAGTTAGTGGGTGAACCTGTGGGCAGTTTGTGGGTGGAGCTGTGGGCAGTTATTGGGTGGAGTTGTGCTGTTAGTGGGTGGAGCTGTGTGCACCGTCTATTACAGTCACATCGAGGCCCATTTTGTGCCGTGTTCCTCTGACCATGTTAAGCGTGTGACCATGTGTCAGCTGGTGGTAGACTGTGTCTGTTTACATGTGTCCACCCTGAGCTGAGGAGTGGCACTTTGATTAAACGGCCTGATGCTGAGATAACGGGCGCTGCCTCTGTTTCTTCGCCATAGCCTCGCGCTGCCGTGTAAAGTTATTACTAATCACGGGGACCACGCTCGCTCCATGGCACATGCCATTTTTCCTCCGCCGCAAAAGACCCGTGATTAATGAAATGATTCATCCAGCTCCCGATATGATGGAAATTAATCCATTAATTCTTGTAAATCAGTTGTCCACAGTGGACGGATGAGTACGCTCTGTGTGTGTGTGTGTGTGTAAAAATGCATTTGTGAAGGAGATGTGTGTTCAGTATCATCCTCTACAGGCACTAGAAAGAGATTTAGCTTCATTCCAGAGTGGATTTTAAAGAAAGGGCAGTCAGAAACATGACTGTGTCTTTCCCACCTCCTCTACAGGGCTCTGAAGCGATTGTGTGGTTTCAGCACCTGTTCCTTTAAATGATACTGAGCCGCTCGCTGTTCACCTCGAGTTTGGTAGTCGTTTTCGCTCAGTCCTCTTTCTTCTCTGTTCTCGTTCTTGCCATTGTGTCTATTTTGATGCGTTTAGCCTCGTCTTTGTGCTCCCACATAAACACGGGTCCAGCGCTGTGATTGGAGGGACTCAGAGGAAGGGGGCGGGGCAATTCTAATGATCAGCAAAATCAGAACGGCTCATTTTGCCCCATGTTTTCAGACTTTGGCAGACCACAGGAAACGGACTGGGTCATCTTGTTTCACAGTGTGAGGGTTGGTAGGCTCCAGATCCCTGAATGTATGTGCACATGCACTGAATGAACATCAGTACTGGTGATGATTTTTAAAACAGCCCTCATTGGTTCTCACAGAGAAAAGCTACACACTTAAAAATGATGGTTCTACACAAGTTCTTTATTAAAGGAAATGGTTCTAGACTCCTTATATGGGCATGATGCTGACTGTATGCACCACATCCCTGGTCATTACAAATTAATAGCACACGCAACAACAGCGTAATTACTGGTGATGTATTCACTCTAGTCCATCTATAACCATTAATACACCATCCGTGCTAACTCTGTTGTTGCAGCTGATGTTAACATCTAATTACACAGTTATTACAGAAACACTAAAGTGGGAACCAACCCCCAATAATCTGGGCCACAATAATATGATTTAAGCAGCGTAGGCTTGCAATGCAAATGCACCCTCCAGTCTCACAGATCATCATCATCATTATCATCACCAGTGCCTACAGTGTGTGAGGAGCATGTCCTGGGGGAGTGTGTAATTGCACAGGGGAAGACTGTGGCATCAGCAGAATTCATTACTTAAGCAGGGGACAGGTGCTAGTTGTGTGTTAGCGACGTGACTGCGCAGTCGCTCTGGGTTAGCATCCCGCTACACGACCTGTTTCTCCTGCTCTGTCACTCCCTGGTGAGAGCTTCACCTGAGAGAGTCACCCACAGTCCCCTTGGAGAGACGTCAGGCAGAAGACCTTCTCCCTTCATAAGAAAACAAGGAGACACTGGGAGTGGGTTATACCCTACACCTCTGAACGTCAAGCGTGTGTTTCAGAGCGAATCCGAATCCGCCAGAGTCTGATACACTTATGTTAACGTGGACAAAACCAATCAGATCTCCTCAACAATGTGCTAAAATCTAAAACAGAGGCAGATAGAGACGGGAGAACATCTCGATCCTCTTGATTTTGCGTCCCCAAGCTTTTGACCCGGCCTTGCCATTAACTCGCATTCAGAGACAACCGCCATCTGTTGACATCACCTAGGCATCGCATTGTTGGAGACAGCCTTCCATTTGGCAATGTGCACCATCTTTGTTTCACATGGGTGTGTTTTTGTTGTAGCACCTTCACTTTCACAAGCTCTCGTCCCTGTACGTCGCATGAAAAGAAACGTGTCTGTTTGTACGTTTACAAACCTTTCTTCCTGTCAAAGAATGCTAGCTAGCATATGCTATATGCTAGTTTCAAATTTCCTAGTACCGTGTGTCTGTTTGTACATTTACAAACCCTAACTTCCTGTCAAAGCATGCTAGCTAGCATATGCTATATGCTAGTTTCAAATTTCCTAGCACCGTGTGTGTGTTTGTACATTTACAAACCCTTCCTTCCTGTCAAAGCATGCTAGCTAGCATATGCTATATGCTAGTTTCAAATTTCCTAGCACCGTGTGTCTGTTTGTACATTTACAAACACTTCCTTCCTGTCAAAGCATGCTAGCTAGCATATGCTATATGCTAGTTTCAAATTTCCTAGCACCGTGTGTCTGTACATTTACAAACTCTTCCTTCCTGTCAAAGCATGCTAGCTAGCATATGCTATATGCTAGTTTCAAATTTCCTAGCACCGTGTGTCTGTTTGTACATTTACAAACACTTCCTTCCTGTCAAAGCATGCTAGCTAGCATATGCTATATGCTAGTTTCAAATTTCCTAGCACCGTGTGTCTGTTTGTACATTTACAAACACTTCCTTCCTGTCAAAGCATGCTAGCTAGCATATGCTATATGCTTGTTTCAAATTTCCTAGCACCCATCTGCAGCCCTCAGAGTATGCCTCCAGCCCCAGTAGCCTAGGAGTTGCATGCCATTAACCACTGACCAAAACCTCTGACATTAGCACCGTCCACACATCCCTCACCCACACCCACACTCCATCACCATAACTCACTTCATCCCCAACTCTTTTCCGTTTCTCATCGCTCTGTCGTTTCATGAAGGAAGGCGCACTTAACATTTCTCTGTGAGTGATTCAATCAGCCTTTAGTGGCCATTATTCACCCTCATTTCAGACCCCAGCTTTCCAAAGGGCAAGTGCTTCGGCTAGGCAAATATTTCTACAAGGAAGAGCAAAGAGTGTGTCAGAGATGGAGTGATGGCCTCATTACTGTGTGCCTAGGACCATGGGTTTTGTTAGTGTTGTTGTTGTTAATGTTAACCAGTTTTCTGTCAGTTGTGTTCATCCATTAGCTAGGACTCCTCCAGTCGCACGCAGTCCCACGCACCTGGGAGGTCGAGGGAGGAGCACACGCTTCTTCTGAGCCATGGGAAGCCAACTACCACTCCCACAGCTCAACATGCTTGCAGGAGAATGCTAATTGCCTGGATCTGCTGTGTGCTGTTCTTGCGAATGCATCGTGATGCATTAATTACACTCTGCGCTGAGAGTCACAATTCGGTTCTTTGAGGTTCTTCCATTATATTGGTCCTAAGCAGAACCACGGACATTTAAAAGGACCTCCTGAATTCTTAAACGCTTCGAGAACAAGTCTAGCCCCTTTTCCGAGGGTGTGCTGTGTGTGTAATATCCGTGTGCACGGATGTGTGTGTGGTGGGAGTTGCTGACCCACTTTGGCTGACGGTGCTGACTCTCTCAGTAGATTGTGGGCCGACCGGGGGTCTGCGTTTCCGAGCGTTTCATAGCAGAAGCCCCTCGTGTGTTTACTCTGCAGACAGAGGGGGTAAGGGGGTGACAGTGCCCCCCCCCACGCCCCCAGAGCTCAACAGCAAACACACACTGCTGCCGTGCCTTCTGATTGGCTCTTTGCTGGTCTGAGTAAGGCTTCTCAGTTAGCCTGGGGACTGCATGCTAAAAATGTGTGTGTGTGTGTGTGTGTGTGTGTGTGTGTATGAGAGAGAGTGAGTGAGAGAGAGAGAGAGAGAGAGAGAGAGAGAAGAGAGAGAGAGAGAGAGAGAGAGAGAGAGAGAGAGAGAGAGACAGCGCTGACGTCAGTCTCAAAGCAGTGACACATGGCAGTGGCCTAAGGCCTGTATGAGTGGATAGTGGTAACTTTGGGGACTGTTCAGCGCTGTGGTGGACTGTGTACTCAGAGATCTGTTGGGGGGCGGGGCTGGGGGGCGGGGGGTGGGGTTATATCTAACTAGTCAGAGCTTGTTATTGAGCACAGTGCGTCTATTCTCCAGTGCAGGTATGTGTTACTGTATTACACTGCGCTGTGGCGTGATGTAACTCGTGCCGCACTGGACACACTACACAAGGCCGCAGGGTTCAGGCCACGGTCACAGGTGCAGGATCACATGATGTGCTCAGTGCTCTCTCTCTGTCTCTATTTTTCTCTCTTTATGCCCCTTCTCTTTTCTCTTTCCTCTCTCCCTCTCTATTCCTGATTCTCTCACTTATTTTCCCCATCCAGCTCTTTCTGTCTCTGTCTTTCTCTATGTATCTCTCTCGCTCCCCCCTCACTTTCTCTGTTTTCCTCTTGTATCTCATTTTCTCTCCTTCTTTGTATGTCCCTTGATCCCCCCACTTTCCTTCAGCTCTCTTTGCTCTTCTCTCTCCCCCGTCTCTCTCTCTCTCTCTCTCTCTCTCTCTCTCTCTCTCTCTCTCTCTCTCTCTCTCTCTCTCTCCATGTGCACACCGAAGAGTGTGAGAGGCTCAATATGGAAGCAGCAGGCCACACTGTGACTCATCACGAGGTTAAAATAAGGTGGGTGCAGCGAACCTCCCCCCCACCACACACACACACACACACACACAACACAGAGTGGAAGTGGCATGAATATTCAGTGGGCTCAAAAGAGCAAAGACCTGCAACAACAGGCTTTGATCTGACTCACTCTGAGCTCAGGATTCTCAGAGAGAGAGAGAGAGAGAGAGAGAGAGCACAGTCTCATGACTCCTCTTTCTATAAGCCTATGAGCATTGTGTGTGTGTGGATTAGGTGTGTGTGGTGGGCTTGTTTTCTTATGTGCCTTATGTGTCTATTGCCCGCTCCATGTCCTTTCAGGCCAATAGCATTGAGTGTTTATTTTTTAGCCGCCTTTCACCCTGTTTTTCAATGAATGTCAGGACCTCCATAGAACCCCCACACAGCAGGTACTGGTTGTGGGTGGATCATTCTCAGCATTCTCTGACACTGACCTGGTGTTAACCCAGTTGTGCTGGTATGAGTGGATCAGACACAGCAGTGCTGTTGGAGTTTTTAAAACACAGTAACACACCACTACCATGTCAGTGTCACTGCTGCATTGAGAGAGAACCACCACCAATAGTCAGTACATTCTTCTGAGGAGTGTCGAGGTGTGTATGTGTCTGTGTGTGTGTGTGTGTGTGTGTGTGTGTATGGGGGTGGGGGTTAGGAGAATGCGTGTGGCACTGTGGGCCTTCTAGCCATGGAAGAGCTAATGGTCAGTGACATGCATAAGGCAGCTCAGGTGAATGGTGGCCTGATGCAAACTGATGGGAGCAGACACACTGTTTAAAGCCGCTCTCTGCATTTCAACACATTACATCATTCACAGCTCTCCTGCGCTACAGCTCTATTTAAGGCACCTGGTCCACACGAAGCGTCCATCACCCGAGGCGTCCACTGCCTCGCCATCCCTCTACACGCGACCAAACTTCATCAGCTCTTCAGATTAAGAAGCAGCGGCTTTTCAAAGCTCTTTCTAATGAAGTTAATGTGGCTCATCAGTAGAAATGTGGAAAATAACCCTTACTAACCCTAACCTTAACCCTTCTAAATAATATCTTCCCAAAGTTTAATACGTGTCTGCTGTATTTCACTGCTGTATTTTACCAGTACATCGTTTGGATGCTCACACTGAGTAAAACCAGCGCTCGTTTGGAAGCTCACACTGAGTAAAACCGGCGCTCGTTTGGAAGCTCACACTGAGTAAAACCGGTGTTCGTTTGGAAACTCACACTGAGTAAAACCGGCGTTCGTTTGGAAGCTCACACTAAGTAAAACCGGTGCTCATTTGGAAACTCACACTGAGTAAAACCGGCGTTCGTTTGGAAGCTCACACTAAGTAAAACCGGTGCTCATTTGGAAGCTCACACTGAGTAAAACCGGCACTCGTTTGGAAGCTCACACTGAGTAAAACTGGCATTCGTTTGGAAGCTCACACTGAGTAAAACAAGCACTCGTTTGGAGGCTTACACTGAGTAAAACCAGCGCTCATTTGGAGGCTGACACTGAGTAAAACCGGTGCTCGTTTGGAGGCTGACACTGAGTAAAACCGGTGCTCATTTGGAAGCTCACACTGAGTAAAACCGGCACTCGTTTGGAAGCTCACACTGAGTAAAACAAGCACTCGTTTGGAGGCTTACACTGAGTAAAACCAGCGGTCATTTGGAGGCTGACACTGAGTAAAATTAGTGCTCGTTTGGAGGCTCACACTGAGTAAAACCGGTGCTCATTTGGAAGCTCACACTGAGTAAATCCGGCACTCGTTTGGAGGCTTACACTGAGTAAAACCGGTGCTCGTTTGGAGGCTGATACTGAGTAAAACCGGTGCTCGTTTGAAGGCTCACACTGAGTAAAACCAGTGCTCGTCTCCAGGGTCACACTGAGTAAAACCGGCACTCGTTTCGAGGGTCACACTGAGTAAAGCCGGCACTCGTTTAAAGGCTCACACTGAGTAAAGCCCGTGCTCATTTGGAGGCTAACATTGAGTAAAGCCGGCGCTTGTTTGGAGGCTCACATTGACAACCAGGCCTCACATTCACATTCTCCCTACATTTGCCATTATGTTGTGTAACTATAAATGGGCTGGTAACGTGATTACAGATATCAACACCTCAGCAAACTCTGAAGATCTTTGAACTCACCACTGCAATTCAAACTAAAGGACTAAGAAAAATGTATATCCTGACTGAAGAATGTGTGCATTGCCATGGTAATGTAAAGAAAACATTGTTCAGGGCTGTCAGTCATGCACCTTCATTAGAATATTAAGACCACACCTACAGCATTCTCAGAGAAGTCTGATGAGATAATTTTGGTGATTTTTAAGGAGTGTTTTATCATATTTCTGCTTTGAATTTTTGATTTCATCTTTGCTGAATGCTCCACACACCCAGGTCAAGTATTAAACAAAAACTTTAAATTTATTTAAATGTGTTCTCAAGGGCTGTCAAGGGATGAGGACCATTCCTAATCGGACTTGGTTTCTCTGGAAAATTGAAAAATCATTCTTTGTGGAATGCAACCAGAGGTTTGTGATTATGTAGAGAATACAATCAAATCCCCACAGCAATGCTATAATACTGGTCATGATCAACCTTAAGGCCTCAAGTGGATCCCCAGACACTGAAATGCCTTCAGATACAGAGGCATTATATGAGATTAACTTCTTTCTATTTCAGTAAAATACCTCCCACTGTTTTCACATTGAGAGCAGCCTGTATTTGTGAGGTTATTATCGGCAGCGTTGGTGTTTCTCAGGCAGCGTGTGCCTTTAAAGTCTTCCTGACCACTTGCAATATTGTCCCCAGCTGGGCATCGTCCGCTTTCTGCGTCAGTTTGTAAAAAAACACAAGTAAAACGCGGGGTGTTTGAGCGACGCCAAGTGAGCCATCTGTTGCTGTGTGCTGTGTCGCAGTGAGATGAATGGAAGGCGAATGTGAGCGATGTGAAAAGCCTCTTCCTGCTGCTGTGAATGGTTTGGTGTAAAGCAGCGGCCCTTGGCACTCCGACTTATCTTCGCTTTTAGACTGAGTGGAGTCGTTTAAAGACTCCCTCTCTCTCTCTCTCTGGATTAATAGGATGGAAAGGAGCGTCAGAGGAAAACCGAGAGCCTAGTGCCTGCCATTAGAGGACTGATGAAATGATGAACTGATGTCGTCACAGTCTCTTTCAAACGCACCTCTCAACTCCGGGTTCTTTCTTTCGATTTAAATGACAGGATGTTTTTGGAGATTTTCTGAGTTGGAACACCGTCTGGCTGTGATTCCATTTCCAAGACCTTGTTACAGTGAAACGTACTGTGCACTTTCCAAAACACCTTTGAAGCTACAACACTATGAGTCTTGTGAGTGTTTATATATTACATTGATCACAGGAAAACGGTGGTAAATATTCTCACAACTGTCTTAAAAGATTGGTGTCCGAAACGTCCTAAATTCTCTGAAGTAGATGAATGCCTTTGACTAAAATGGCATCTGCCTAGTGTTCAGATTTCCCCGTGGCCTGGTGGTGAGGGAACTGGGCGTGAAGCCGGAAGGTTGCGGGTTTGAACCCCAGAGCCGGCAGGTCATAACTAAAGGCACCAAACACCCAACTGCACAGCTCCTGGCGCTGTAGCTAGGGCATGTGTGCTCACTGCCCCCTAGTGTTCGTGTGTGTGTAAAAATGTCTGTTTCGCTGCCCGGATTGGGTTAAATGCAGAGAAATTCTGGCCAATAAAGTGATTCAAATTTTAATTTAAAGTGTGTGAACAACCTAGGAATCAGATATTCAATTTGTGGGAACAACTTAAGTCATGTGAATGAGACCAAAATAAATGTCCTTCCCCCGTCCATTAAATTGTTCCCACACAAAAAATATGTCAATCCAATGTCTTATTAAGTTGTTCACATGCATTATTATCTTGTTCCCACACTTTATTAATTCATTCATAACTTAACACCTCAGACGTCTGGTTCCTATCAACATCACTGTGAACAGCTCAGAGATTCAAGGCTGCACTTGACTTCCAGCCGCTCGGAATGACTTTGTCAACATCTTAATGCCTTAATTATGCAGAAATGCTCAGTAGTTGATGGAATATTCCTTTTAAACATGTCACAGAATATTCTAAACATATAGAAGCTTTTATATCAATCAACCTTCATTGTCTCTAATTCTTCTCAGCCATCTTTCGGTCAGAGGGGCTTCAAATTCCATAACACTTTCTGTAAATTCCTCCGCAGCACCACCTCTGTATTTGCATTCACATTAAATACATATATCATTCACTTCTGCATATTCTGTCCCCTGCCCTGGTCCACTCTCATTACAGTAGCAGTCTGCAGGAGACACGCGTCGCCTCTGCTGTCAAAGCCGTTTGAGCCCGGAGCCGTCACACATCAGCGTGTAAAAGCAGGCCGACTGCAAGAGGCAGCTGGAGGACTGTGGGCTCAGCAGATAAACAGGCAGAGCTGCATGTGTTATCAGCGAGCTCAGATTAGTCATTATCTGCAGAGGAGACAGTATCCCCGCCATCTCCACTTCTCTTAATGACCTGATCCTTATCGCCGCTGCAATCTGATAGAAGAGCTATTCATAGCGCCAGATCTTCTCCCACAGTCCCTCCATCCAAACCCACCCCTCTGAAACAAGCAGCAGGTGAAACGTAATGTGGGGTTACTTCTGGGAACCAAATGCCCAAGACATTTACCCAGGTCTTCGGCATTTAAATCGGGGTCGTACAGTATGAGTAACAATTGAGCCTTGTAGAATGAAATGCCTGGTGTGGCTCAGAAAACTCTGTACGGGCAGAGACTGAACTAAACTACACACAAGATATAGGACTCACCTCATGGCGTCATAACTGTAAGTAAATGTAAATATATATTGTATGTAATGTAGGTACACAGTGCACCACAGGGAATACCTTAACGTTGTTAAAGTAAGGAGGAATGTCAATGAATTATTACCTAGTTTTCAGCTGCTCACTCGGTTAAAGAGGCTCCAAGGGTCGACCCCACCCTCACTAATTAAGACATACACATACTGAGCTTTTAAAATGAAACATACAATATTTATTAGACAGTATGAATGTCTTAAATATCAAATGCAACAATTTTAGTTGCAACTCCATATATTTATTAGTGGTGTCAATCAATTAAAAATGTAATGTAAATGAGTCAATCACAATAACACTCTGATTAGTCACAAGGTAAAATGCTAGTATATTGTTGTTTTTGTTTTGGAAGGGGAATAAAACACTGATGTGTAGAATGATATTCACGACAAACTGTTTAGAGGAAAAAGTGTCCTTTGTAATTTATTATAACACTTCAGAGTAGTTCTTATGACATTTGAATTGGAATCTCTTAATTTGCTGAGCAAAAGAATCAGGGAGAGAATAAACATCAAACACAATGAAGCTCGGATACAAGCTTTAATTCAGAAAACTACAGCATACAGCTCAGAAAAAAAAGAAAACAACGTGTTGAAGTTTCCAGATGAATCACACCCATTAAAGCAATAAAACACCTTCATTTTCCAGCTTCAACACCTTTATAAGAGATTGTGTGGACAAAGCCAGGCATAGGGGAAAAAAAATACATGCAGGACTTCTTGCATAGTGTGTGTGAGTGTGTGAGAGAGAGAGAGAGAGAGAGAGAGAGAGAGAGAGAAATGATAAGATTGAGAGTTATGAGAGTTTTTAATCCATATTTCAGCTTAAATACTATAATCTACTTTCTGAACTCCACAGTATTTATGCTGTGTTTACATCACCTAATGAAATCACTAATCAAACATCACGACACTCTGTAGAACAAGTGAATTTTTGGAGGAAGTTGGTCAAATAAAGGATTTGTGTTTAAAAAGAAAAAAAAGAAAAAGAAAAAGAAAAAAAAAGAAAAAATAAGTTTCCAGAAGAATTATCTTCACAAACACATTCACATTCACAACACTACAACACTCGTGAAGATACGTGATGTTCAGCACCTGAAACTATGGATACTGGAAGCCTGTGCTAGCATTTCTCCTGCGGTGTTGCTATCAGTGTGTGAAGAGTGGGAGAAGAGGGTTGCATTGACATTCCAACTCAATGGGCAGCACTTTGAACACATTTTATAAGTGGTCAGAAACTTGTAAATAACTCATGAAAGAATAAAGTTACGTTAAAACACAATTTTTTTTGTGAAATTCCCAATAAGTTTGATGTGTCACATGACCCTCTTCCCATTGAAACAACAAAAGTTGGATCCAAAATGGCCGACTTCAAAATGGCTGCCATGGTCACCACCCATCTTGAAAATCCCCCCCCCCCCATATACTAATGTGCCACAAACAGGAAGTTAATATCACCAACCATTCCCATTTTATTAAGGTGTATCCATATAAATGGCCCACCCTGTAGTAAATATCTATATATGTCTATATATTGATTATCTGCTGGTGTTGGGCTCAGGCCTAAGACATGCTCCTGTAAGAGATGCTCAATGAGTGCTGAGGCAGAGAAAAACAGCACTCTACCTGTATCTCTTCCCTCTACAGGTGAATTCTGTTGTCGTATGAGAGAGAAGTTTAAAGAGGAGCTCTACACTAGCAGCAGTGACCTTGGGCTTCAGGTGGGTTAAAGTCAAGCCAGGCTCTGCTCAGACAGCCCTTATTCCAATGGGAGAACATAGATTCCACTGCATTTTTAATGGATTTGGATGAATGCCACTGTGATAGTCATGACAGTTCTTCGCAGGGTGACACACACCCACATTCATTTACACCTACGGACACTTTTGAGTCGCCTGTCCACCTACCAACGTGTTTTTGGATCGTGGGAGGAAACCGGAGCACCCGGAGGAAACTCACACAGACACAGGGGAGAACTCACCACACTCCTCACAGACAGTCACCCGGAGGAAACCCACGCAGACACAGGGAGAACACACCACACTCCTCACAGACAGTCACCCGGAGGTAACCCATGCAGACACAGGGAGAACACACCACACTCCTCACAGACAGTCACACGGAGGAAACCCACGCAGACACAGGGAGAACACACCACATTCCTCACAGACAGTCACCTGGAATGGGACAACTTGAATGGTTTATCAACTTGTAAATCTGTAATATCACACATTTATTATGTGTTTCATATTCCAAGAAGTCCACTCCCTATGAACACTTGGACCAACACAACCCTTAGTTTCTCAGGACGTAGGCGGGCTAAGCTGCTACGACATTACAGTGCTTTAATAGAACCTCTCCCAGCAGTAATACCACTCTATTATTATCCCACTCCAGGCTTATTATGGAGTCTCTGATTGATATGGTCAAAGTTGGCCTGTCCTTGAATGTATGTGTGTGTGTGTGTGTGTCCTTGTGCTCCTCTGGTGCAGTGGATAAGCCTCATCTCAGTCTCAGACACTTTATACACAGGGGTACACATAGACCCTCTGATGTACACTGTGCTCTAAGATGCCCACAGTAATCAGCTAGGACTCATCCCAAATGGCGTGTTAAGCCTTGCGGTCCTTCCGCAACCCAAAGTCAGCACTTTTGGTAAATGTAAATCACACAGGGACAAAGGCTAGGTGTCATGGAGTGTCACTGAGTGTATTTGGGACAGAATTGTACATAATAGAGCTATGAACACTTTGTAGCACTATGCTCTTTAAAATAAAATGCACCAAGAGTTTCTGGGTGAATAGGCGCTAATGCTAATGACGCTTCTCAAATCATTACAACGCCAGGGTCGGAAGTGGGAAAAGCAGAGGGCTGGCTCAGATGAATCAGAACAGCGTTCTTCACACAGCTGCAGCAGCCACCGGCGAGCCTCAGAGATCAGCTACAGCTGGAGCACCGACCACATCTACTGCATGTGTTTATCAGCTCCAATAACAAGAGAGAGAGGGAGGGAGTGCAGTGGAGGTTTGAGGTGTTGGTGGGGACTAAGGATCTCCAAAGTTCAGTCTTAGAAGTTGGAGTTTTCCTATTTCCATCCCAAACAATTCAATTCTGTGTTCAGCAGTCTTTATTAAACATCATCAAATCTTGCCCCCTGGTGTCCAATGTGTCCTTGACCTCTCCATGTCCTTTCAGACCCAGGATTGGGTCGCTCTTCTCACAGTGGACGGACACAACAGCTTTGGACGTGATACATTTTACTCTCTCACACAAGCTGCATTTTGTAAATATCTGCAAGCTACATCATACATATCCATAAATGTCTAGAGGGCCTCCACCCAGCTCTGCACCTCTGATCCATATCTGATCCCACGCTGGAGTGTGTACCTACGTTTCCTCAGAAGGGCTGACCTTCAAATTCGAAACCCAAGGGCTGCTGGAGCCTCAGAAACGCATGCAAACTCATCCTACACACCACTCCTGAGAGGAAGACAGATGGTGCTGTTTGGGGCGAGGCAGGGAAGCTGCGGAGTCACTGGAGCTCATCCACAGGTCAGATCACAAACTCTGTGCCAAAGGGCAACGCAATACCTGCACTACTGCATACATCAGCTCCAGCAGGTCACCTGAGGCCCCTCTGACCAGCCCCTGAAGACGCTACTCAGTTTCTGACGGCACCTGTCCACAAGAGTTTTAATATTTTACATTTCATTCATTCACTTTCTGTAATCAATTCATCCAGATCAGGGTCGCCATGGGTCTGGATCTTACCCAGAGGCACAGGGCGCAAGGCTGGAACACTCCCTAGGCACTACATACTCACCCAGTCTCTCTCACACACACTGCAGGACTGAAAAGAATCATCACAGTGAAAGATGTTGTGAACATGAGGAAAAAAAAAGAACAGCGCAGACCCTCGCACGCCCACCATCTGCACAGCTGCAGTCAGAAACAGTCAAATAATATGACAGTGACATCTTTAAAGTGGCCGTAAAGCCAAAGACCATCCAGCCTCACATAGATCACTGCCAGCATCCACTACAGCTGCACTGTTTACTTCTTCAGCAATCTCACAATGCCTCTTGCTCAATTACCCAGCTCCCAGAGTGCACTGCAGTCCAGGCCGAGAGGAGAGTGCATTAGGACGCGTGTTGGGATGGACGCAGCGCTGTCCGAGCACTCTGCCCTCTCGGTAAATCTCTGTAACTCGAGACGTTCGCATTAAAGCTGCTGTCAGCTCTTGACTGACGGCGCCTCTGATTGCAGCGCCACTGCTGAGTTAATAAGTGTTTGTGTGTGTGTGTGTGTGGTTCTCAATCATTCAGGGGCATCAATCAATCCACCTTAAAGAGAAATCAATCATTTTCTACATTGAACATTAAGAAACATTAATTATACTGATATCTAGTGGGATAGACCCACTCCATGGAGCATAAACTGGCACGTACTGGGACTACACAGTGATTATAGTGTCGCTGCGTAGTTCTTGTGGTACTGAAGTTAATAATTAATGTGCTGCTAAGTTATAACTATGCTATCTGAGGAATACTAGGCTGTTTTGGTGGCTTGGGTGTTGCTATGTTATTTGAAATTAGTATTTGAGTATGAGGCAGTTAAAGTGATGTCTCTTATGGTCTTAATTTGGTTGCCCTGGTGGTTCCTAGGCAATTGTGGTTGCTAGGTGGTTGCTATGATATTGGAGTTAATTGTTAGGGTATTAGGTAGTTACAATGATATCTCCCATGTACAGCATGGTATTAATTAATGGTTGCTTTCGTATTCCTGATAGTTGCAAGGGGGTTGTGGCTTCTAGGGTGTTTCTATGTGGTTTCTATGGTATTGGAGATTATTGTTTATGTATTAGTTACTCCCTATGATATCTCCCATGGGTACTAGGGTGTTTATTTTTTGGTTGCTATTGTATTCCTTGTGGTTGCTAGACTGTTGCTATGATATTGGAATAATTTGTTTGGGTATTAGGTAGTTACTATGATATCTCCCAGGTACAGTAGGGTTATAATTAGTGGTTGCTATTGTATTCCTAGTGGTTGCTATTGTATTCCTAGTGGCTGCTAGACAGTTGTGGTTTCTAGAGTGTTGCAACATGGTTTCTATAGTATTGGAGATCATTGTGTGGGTATTATATATTTATACAGATGTTTGCCATGGATACCAGTGTGTTTATTTTTGGTTGCTGTTTTATTCCTAGTGTTTGCTAGTGTGTTGCCATGGTAACAGTGACTGATAATATAAACCTGTATGTATATATAATGTATATTACATTATATAATTCCACAAATAAAAGTGTGTTTTTTTTTAAGATATATAAAAACAATTTGCACATTCATATATATGAAACAACTCTCGTAACAACAGTTATGAGCTCATGAAAAGTGTTCAAAATCCTAATCAGTCCTCAGAAGAAGTTATTATCAGTGCAACATATGAGAATATTTTGGATAGTCCTCACCCGAAAGTCCAGCGGAGTTAGATTTAACAATATTGCAGTGGAGTCCAAAGACAGCAGAGAAATTCTGTAAAAGCATAACTGGAGTCTATTATGGAGAGAGAGTCCACAGTTTGTCATGTAGAAAGTGTCCAGAGCCTTTATTTTGATCCACTGAAGGCTTTTTCTGCAAGAACAGTAATCCCAACTCCATACCAGCAGCAGAATCTAATTTAAAGTCCCATAGTAAACAGTACAGACACAGTTCAGTGTTAGCTGACGCACTTAGCATTGGCTGTGGCTGATCATCATAAGAAACCTTAAACATTCCATGTACTTACTTCTAGCAGTAGTTCCTAGAATTCCACCAAACCCTGCTAATGTTGTGCTAGCCCTGCTGAGAAAACCAGGCCTAACTTCTTTGTGCACTTGCTCTACATACAGTTAGCAGTTACTCTCTACTCGATGGTTTCCCCCTCCTGTCAAAGAGGAGAAAAAAAATCCATAAATGTAACTAATCATTTTTACATAATATACAAGGTTATATTTTATAAATAATATTAACATCTCAGATACTGCAAATAATATTTGAATAATATTACATTACTCTTATATTTGCTATATAATTTGCTAGCTGCTAACACAGTATTGCAAACACCATAGCAGAAATTAGCATTAGCTTTCAGGTGGGGTATATGCAATCGATAGCCTGAACTAAAGGCCTGGCTTTGATTTTAGCGGCAGGAGCATAACCGGACCCAACTGTACATGTGACACTGGCACTACCCATATCACTGGCTGATTCCTTTCCTGTGTGCTGTCCACAAGGCTCCATTAAAACGCTCAGGAGTGGTGTCCAGACACCGGTGGTGAGTCAGCAGCTGGCTCTCGTCCAGCCCCGTGCGGCGATACGCCTCGGCCCGTCTTAATAACCTGCTTAAGAGTGTGTTAAGGAGACAGAGGAGTGGCGTAGAACGGCTGTTTAATGGTAAGACATGTCATTACTGAGACAGTCTTGCTTAATCACGGCTCTGGAGATAAAGGCTGTTCGGCTGGTGCTTCAAGGGGGTTCCGCCACACACTGAGAACACTGCAGATCTGAGCTCACTCTGAGTGTGTACATGCTCCACGGTTGCCAGATTACTTGTGTGGTTTCCAACCAAATAGTTTGTCCCTAAAAACGGTGTAGGCACAATAACAATATTACCAGAGAATATAATTGTAGTGATAATAATCTTCATCAAATAAATATAAAAACAATATTATAATAATATTAAAACCATTTGAAACAATAATAGAAATTGCACGGCCATTTACGATCCTCCTGTTTTGCCAATGTGTTGTTGTGTTTTCATATTAGGGTGTGATTAGTTTGCTAAAGTGTTTCAGGTGATTGCTATTGCATAAGTGGGTTGTAGTTACAGTGTTTCAGGTGGTTGCTAGGGCATTATTGAGTGTTGTTACAGTTATGCAGATGCTAGGGCAACATTGGATAATTGTTTCAATGTTTCATGTTATTGCTAGGGTGTGATTAGTTGATTGTTTCAGGTGGCTGCCAGTGCATTATTTGGCAGTTGCTAAAGTGTTTCAGGTGGTTGCTAGAGTGTTGCTAAATGGTAGCAAAAGGCAACTGAAATAAACCTAGCTGAGAAACCTACTCTCAGTGTACTCTCCATTGGCCCATGACATGAGTGAAAGCCAAAGTTGGGGCTTTTTTAAAAAGGTTTAGTTTCAAGCAGAATGCATTAAATGAGCATTTTGTGCTTTTGTTTTTTGTTTTTTTCCCCCCAAGATGGTAGAATGGTAGGCAGAGAGCTAACATCAGCAGTGCGTAGCATGCTAATGTCTTCCTATTCAGGTGAAATTACACAGCATTCAACCGGTGGCCTCAGCTCACAAACGGCCGTAATGAAATGAGGCCAATCTCACTCTTTAAGCCCCTCTCTCTATGTCTCTATGTCATTTAGCTTAGCGCTATCAACCACATTCACAACCACTCCAACTCCCCACCTTCTCGCTAGTGTGAGACCCTTCAACCCATAATTCCCTGTGAGCCACGTGCCCATGGAGGCAGCTGTTTCACCTGCTAATCAGAACATTTACAGTCAAGTGGCTCCAACTAATTCACCTTAATAGCCTGTCAAGAGCTTTTTTTTATTTATTTATTTTTTTATTAAACAGAACATATTCTCAGATCCTGCCAGCAGTTTAAGTGCAGATTAATAGGTGGTGCCAAGAGAGAAAGAACTGGGCTCTGTGTCAAAAGCTAGGAGTTTCTCAATCTGACAGACACACAGCTACCAATAGCACTTTGCTAATTGCATCAATTCCTAATTGTGTTTTTCCACAGTCATGAGAATCACTGAGCTAACAGCTCTCACATTGTGTTGCACAATTGTGTTCCATGTGTATGTTTAAAGGAAATGCTCATTTACAGTCAAATTCCAATTAGGACACAAAGGTAGGCAAATGTTAGGAGTCTTGCCCAAGGACCATCAGTGGTAAAATGTGTTTTTTTCACTAGTGCAGGGACTGTACTTACTCCAAATATTAGTATATATTTTACTAAAAAATAGAACTCCAGTAAGTTAAGCAGGCTAAGCAAATCACCAAATGAGCTCCCATCCACTGATGGCGCTGTTTCACTGAATACACAGACAAAACTCTGTTCTGTAGTTGAAGAAGAGCTACAGAAACCTCAATATAATCTGTGAGAGCGCTACACAAACACAAAACATTGTTTTTAACATTTTAGAGCATTAAACAAACACAAAACGCTGCCATTTATTACCTTGTGGAATTTACAGTTGTATACATGAGAGGCTGGGTTGCCAGAAATTCACATCAACCCTCATGAATATATTTACTACACATTTTAAAAATGGCAACTATATTTAGTACACATTGTAAGAATCCTGGTGTTTTAGTAATACAGTTCTCAAAGTGTGTGTGGGAAGGGTGTTTTCTGCTGTCCTTCTTAATCACATTAAAAACTACCGTTCAAAACTATGCGCTTCAGAACAGCTGTTCTAGCCTTCGGTTCTCCAGGCTGCAGTCTTCATCAGCATTTTCTCACCGGTCCAGTGCCGCTCCTGATGGAGTTTAATGAACGATGCTGACCCATAAGTCACTCTCGGTGGTGTACAGTACATTGATGTTGATGGTGTTAGCGCCATATTGCAGAGCCCTTTGACACAGCGTTTTAGAGCCGATCTGCTGACGAGGTCAAATGATCTCCAGGTCTGTAAAGCCTCCATTATCTGGCCGTCACAGGTTACAGACACTGAGGAATACAAGTAAGACCACAGCTGGGATTTGAATCCTGAGCTTGGTCAGTTAATACTCTCTTAAAGCTTTGCTCTGTGAGGGTTAGTCAGGTCTGAAGCAAAGCCAGAAAGCAGTGCTTATTGTCTATATGTAGTGACCAATGCTGTGGTCAGTGCAGTAATATAAGTGTGTATGGCAGTGGACGCTGACTAAGGGACCGAGTTGTGCCTCTGCTTGAAGATCTATTATGCTCTGTAACCTGATGCGGCTATAACCTGTAAATCACCCCAGGAAAAATTAAATCTCTCTCTCTATTTTCACTATCCTTGTCTTTGTCTATGTCTCTCGCTCTCTCTCTCCTCTTCGAGGAACCTGTGCAGGTCAAAGTCACGGCATTAGAAAAAGCGAGAACGACTGACCTGAGGAAATACTTAAGAACAGGGTACAAGGGGTGTATCTCAAAAGCTAGTGAGCTGCCTTGCTCCCTACCCACTACTCACTCAAGGACAGCGTTTTAGCAAAATCCAACTTGTTATTTGATTTGACGGAAATGATTATTGTTTCTAATGCTATTGTGTGTGCTGTGCCGGTACCAGTGGATCAGACACAGCAGGGCTTCTGGAGTTTTTAAAGCTGGGGATTAGTCCCCCAACCACATATATATATATATATATATATATATATATATATATATATATATATATATATATATATATAAACAGGATCCTGTGTCCAGGTAGGAGTGTTTAACAGAGTGAACAGTGAGTGGACACTGTGTTTAAAAACTCCAGGAGCAACTGCTGTGTCTGATCCATTTACCAGCACAACACACACTAACACCACCACCACCACCACCACATCTGTGTCACTTGTGAGGGTCCTGACCACTGAAGAACAGGGTGAAAGGGGGCTAATAAAGTATGCAGTATGTAATCGCAGACCTACAGAGTGCTCTTGGATGGTTAGTGGAGCTGGCAGAAAGGGCAATGTGTGTGTTTCAGCACTTACACATTTCATGAACCCAGGCTAGTAAACGAATGTTTAGATGTCTGTGCTGAGGATGATTACAGTTTAATGTGGGTGTGATTCATTGCCGCGCCTTTGGGAATCACCTCCACGTCTCCGTTACGAGATGTCTTTCCACGCTCGGCGTCCGACGATGCTTTGGGGAAACCCTGCCGTGTCTATTTACTTATTTATGACAACAAACCCAGTCACAAATGTGTGAGCTCAGCTGGATGCTCCGGCGTCTCTGAGGACGAGCAGGTGCTTCATCATGTGACACAGGGGCGTATTAGTGTAATATCCTCATTGATTGGCCCAAGCCAAGCGCTCATTAAGTTATATACCTCTTACTGTAGCAGGGCTCTCATAGGTAAACCTTCGCTGCCTCTCACCGGGGCCTTAACTCCAGCTGCTGAGGCCGACCAAAACAAAACGCTTGCTTTGCTCGACGTTAAAGGGCAACTAAGCAGAGCTGCTGATGTCATTTCTTTCTCAGGATGTAGGTGTAAATGTAAACATACATTTCTTATCGCTGCACAGCAATAAAATAAAAGTGTGCCACTGCATTTAACCTATCTGGAGTGTATACACACACACACACACACATTGGTTCGGCTTCATTTGTGAGGACATGCATTGAAATAATGACCAGTTCATGTTAAAAGGCATTAGAACTTGTGAGGACCACCAAAATGTCCTCACAACATCATAATAAATTAAATACTGCTATCCTCATGAAAATATATGGTCCTCATGAATGTATATAAACACCCCCCCCCCCCCCCCACACACACACACACACACGCGCAAGTGACAACAGCCCAGAGAGCAGTCGGGGTTTAGGCGCCTTCCTTGAGGGCACATCAGCTGTGGATGTTGAGGGAGGAGACAGTGCTGTTTTTCATTCCCCCTGACCTTGATATTCCCACTGATCAAGGGAATTGAACTAGTGACTTTTAAACGTTTTCCTTACACTCCCAGTCCCACCTCGCAACCCTTTATGCGACTGCTGCCCCCTCCTGCACAGTGGGAAAGTGGGTAACATGAGTTTGGGGGGTCTTATGACACAGATAATTGCATAATAATTAGAATACTAATGATGGATTTGATCGTTTTGTATAAAAAAAAGTATGAAAAAAATATGAAAAAGTACTTACTGCAACTAAAATTCACGCATTTTATTGCTGTACTCACAGATCCAGACTTTAAATGATACGGCGTTCCTGTGAGGACATTGATCCAGGTCAGGAAGCGGAATCCAGGAAACATCCTGGTGAAAGCTGTCTCACACATAGTCCAGGTGGGGATGGGGGGAGGGGTGGGGCTGCTGCTCTGTATTTTGCAAAAGTGCTTTATATGCAAGAAATGGCAATATAGGGCACCTGTAATGGCCAATTTACTTAGAATCCCCTACTGTAGTGTGGTGTAATGGTTCTAGTGTGTGTGTGTGTGTGTGTGTGTGTGTGTGTGTGTGTGTGTGTGTGTGTGTTCATGCTTACTTCTGTAGAGCTGTGCTGGCAGTTAATATCCCTGTTTTCAGAGGACGATGCTGTGGAACCTGGAATCGATTAGTGGAGCGGCGATGAGCAATGTTCCTCGCAGGAAACTGCTGCATTCCCGAGGGTCTTTGCTCACACTCTCCCTTTCTCTGTCACACACACACACACACACACACACACACACACACACAAATGGCTGACTCTGCACATCCTCCAAAAACTCCAACATCGGAGGATCCCTTGTTGTCTCACATTCTTCCTCTCTCTCTCTCTCTCTCTCTCTCTCTCTCTCTCTCTCTCTCTCTCTCTCTCTCTCTCTCTCTCTCTCTCTCTCTCTCTCGTTCCTCCTTTCCTAAACGTTGACTTATACCTCCAAAAACAGGTCAGAACAATGCTTTGCTGCAACTAGACCAGCAGCCTCCTCTCTCTCTCAGCGGTTCCACTGGCCAGGCTTCCACAGTCCCCGCACATCTGTGTCCAGAAGTTTGTATTCACTGCCATTAAAGAGAGTCTCCTTTAAGGTGCACCCACTGAAGACACAGGTCCTCAACAGTGTCCAAAATGTTAGTGCAGTCTACACAGCAAAGCACTGCAACTAGAATGGGATGCTGTGGAGGAGCAGCTGGTCCTGGTGGTGAGGGAACTGGGCGTGTAACCAGAAGGTTGTCGGTTCGACCCCCAGAGCCGGCAGGTCATGACTGAAGTGCCTTTGAGCAAGGCACCTAACCCCCCACTGCTCTCTGGGTGCTGTGGCTAGGGCTGTCCATAGCTCCAGGCTTGTGTGCTCACTGCCCCCTAGTGTTCACTAGTGTGTGTGTAAATGTGTGTTTCGCTGCACGGATTGGGTTAAAATGCGGAGAACAAATTCCCCTTGGGCACAGTGGCTGATAAAGTGATTCTAATTCTAAAACATTCTTCTCTGTGATGAAGCTGGTAAAGCTTCTCTATATGGAGCTCCACCATCATTTTCAAAATGAGTTTCAGTCATGTTCCAGATGTAGAACTAATCGCCCTTGTCTGTTGCCTCTAGTTGACATTTGGCATTGGGCTGGGTGAGCTTAACCCTCCTCCTGTGTTAGCTTTCTGTTACCATCTCTTCTGTTAATGGGTTGGTTTTGACCCGTGTCTTTAATTAGCCATAAGATAAAACCCTAAAAACTATTAATTATCAACCAGTTTGTTTCTTACCTCTTGTTGACCTTGTTCATACATTCATTCATTCATTCATTCATTCATTCATTCATTCATTCATTCATTATCTGTAAGCGCTTCAGGGTCGTGGTGGGTCCAGAGCCTATCTGGAATCATTGGGCACAAGGCGGGAATACACCCTGGAGGGGGCGCCAGTCCTTCACAGGGCAACTCCTCACAGACAGTCACCCAGAGCGGGAAACGAGCCCACAACCTCCAGGCCCCTGGAGCTCTGTGACAGTGACACCTACCTGCTGCACCACCGTGCCGCCCTTGTTGACCTAGTTATTCTTCCTTATCCATATAAGGACTGGTTTTAATTGTTCATTGTTGCAGACTGTAAACTGGAGATGTACACTCTACAAAACTCTAACTCTAAACTGACTGGGCCTTACATGTCTGGACATGTCTGTCTTTCCTTGTTTTGAGAAACAGACAAAGATAGAAGCCCCTAATTGACGCTCGAGTGGTTGTAGGAGGAGCCAGCTGTAGGCTGTTGGGGTACAGTGTGTTTATGAGTCCATATTTGGCACTTGTTGTTGTTTTCTGATTTAAAATTATACCTGGGTCGAAATTGACCCTAACAACAGAAAAGCCATAATTTTAATAAGAGCATTTTATAATTTAGTAAAAAAACAATTTTTTAAATTTTATTTATTATTTATTTATTTATATATTTTTTTATTTTGATTTTTGATTTGTTGAAATAGAAGTTCTTGATGCAATAAACAAATTTATGGAGCACTTGGACGCATTTAAAACCTAAAAACGGATCGGTCATGACCCAAACACAAGAGGAAGGTTAAGCCCCATGTGCGGTAGATGAATTCAGCATTCAAAGAGAGCATGTGGAGATCATGTGAGTTATTCATCTCAGTGCTTTAACAGCGTTCAAACCTGTGGCCCCAGTGAAAGAGTTATGAAAGACCTGCACAGCAGAAAATTCAGTTCCAGTATGTTTCAGCTGATAGTGATGGATGCTCCGGCTTGGCTACACAATGAACGTGTCTATTACATTTCATCACACGCATCTGTGCGCACACACACACTCACACTCACACACACATATACCTGCCAAAACCCATCTTTTGCTCCATTGTCCTCTACATCATACTCTCTTTCTTATCTCACTCTGGTCTGAGGTCCCCAGTGTAAAGCGTCTGCAGCTCAGAAACGAGGAGATACTGCAGAGACAAATGGGAGATGTCACTGAATCTGAGGCTGTGTGCTGCTTTGCCCGGCTGCCGTTCGTTGTGATGCTCAGCCTGGTCTTGCGGAGAAGAGGTGAGTACATAATCCTAGTGCAAGGAAGGCTTGTCAAAACAAGCGGAGAAGCATTTCATCTCTGTCAGAAGAAAACTTTGGATCAAATGTTCTTATGTGTCTGTAAGAACTCTGTAGTTGCACGTTAATTAAATTGATTAAATCACAGTTACAGCTGGACTACTGCTGTAGCACTGCTTATAGCTTTAATTTCACTTGTACCCCTGAAAGCTACTACTTATCTAAAATGTAATAACATGGTTATACACTGAAACTGAAGTTGTAATACTGTAATCAACCTGTAACAAGGCGTTGTAATGAACCTTAAATGAAATGCAAAATAAAAACACACTTGCTCAGTGCACACTGATGTGTTTATCTGGAACCCATTAACACACACACTGTGAAACAAGACCACACAATTTTCATCAGATTTTAGGAATCTCAGATTATAAGAAATGGTTCATTCTTTTGTGTTGCTTCTATCACTTTGGAATAGTTCCATTTTCTCATCTGAGTCTCATACAGTGCTGGACCTGATTGAGGGCACAAGACAAGGTTAAATGCAACAAAACAGACACAACGAGCACACGGAGAAATAAGCGCACTGAGTAAAACCAGAGAAAACAAGAACGAGAAGAAGAAAGAGAACAGAGAGCAGCTCATTATCATTTAAAGGAACAGGACTGTTTTAAATGGGGCTGTTTGCACAAGGTGAGAACACTGCTGTGGTTTTTTTGTTCCTGAGCAGGTCACTGACATTTCATTAAGACCCAGAACTGTGTTAGTTTTGCATGAAACTTGTAGCTTCAAAGGGAGAATACTGCTGTACTGCTACATGACAGACCTTGGGACTGGGACTACTTTCTCAAGCTGACTATGGCTTCATCATAATCACCTCACGCCCACTGACCTCCAGCACTTGTGCTGTGTTTGCTTTGGAACTCGCGGCCAGCGTGGAGGCCTCTTTGACTGCAGATAAATCAAAGCGCCGGCGCTGCCTTGGAGATTCGAGTGCTGCCAGGAAAGAACACTTTATCAGCAAGCTTCGGAGTGACCTCTGGCCTTTCTTAAATCTCTTCTCTAATCCAAAAGCTGTTTTTTTTTTTTTTACTCACCCCACCCACCAGATAAAGCTACGGAAGACATTAAAGAGGTGGGAAGACCTTGGGGAAAGGTGGCAACTCTTCAAAAGCTGCCTTTCGGCCCACTGAGCTGATGTTGGTTTAATTTGAAGACTAACTGCTGGGGTCTGTTTACGCATGTTGCGTGGGAAGGTGGATTAGAGGCATATATCTTCATTAAACCCTGTCATTTCGTGCCATTAAGTGACTCAGGAGATTCCCTTAAGCATAAATCAAGGATTGACTGCCGGGGGGGTTGTTAATTCCACACTCCCCAGCTCAGTGGTACCTGAAGACGCTCTCCAGCTTGTTAATATTCATTTATCTATCGAACAAACGTGTGTTATTGACATCTCTACAAGCTGCCTCGCCGAACTGATGATCCTCCCCGTGTAGCCCGCCGAGCAAAGATGATTTGTATTGATGCGGCTGTCTGCTTTATCAATGGGACGGGCTCCTCAGGAGCGTCACTGTCTGCCTGCCGCAGACTTGGTGTTCTACCTAATGACGAAGACACTATCAATTACAGGATCTACGGTGAATATGCGTTTGTCCTCACCGTTGCCACTTAGCCACAAAATGGAGACATACAATTACGGGTAATTGGATTTGATTAATATATGCTCTACATGGTTCCGCCACTTTCAAGGGCCATGCTCGCCGCAAGAGAAATGAGACGGGGAGCTTAATGTAATCAGCTGGGCTTAATTTGTTTGCGCATTCACCTAACAGACCTATCCACCAGTAAAAATGTAGCAGGACTCCCATCGGTTGCTGCTCAACAAAACGCAGCTGCATCTGGTCTTCAAGCGGTGGAAGGTCCAAATTCTGCACGGTTGATCTGCCAGAGCGGAGGACAAGTTCTCCCGACAAGATAAAGCTAGAGCTGCCTCTGTGGATCCCCCCTGGAATCAACTTTTCATGAGTCTAAAGAATATAATGCTCCTCAGCTGAATAATTGAAAGTAGACATGAGCAGCCCGAGCTCGCCCATCTGGCGAAGGGGAGCAGCCGATCAGCTTTTAAAACCATGACCAGACGCTCCGAAACTGGGTCAGGCTCCTCGCTTCTTCAAGTCGTCAGCCTTTTCTCGAATCGAGCACTCCCAGGAATTTTAACAACCTCCCGAGTCCAACGGAATTAAAATGCTCCTCGCGGGAAGCGCTAGCAAACCTCTAATCCGTTTTCACGCCGTGCCACTCTGAGGTGGGAAATGATGTTTTCGCATTGTTTTAATGTATTTTGTATTGTGGCATCAATGCCTCGCAGCGTGCACCACACTGCTTTCATTACCTTTCTCTGTGTAAAAAGAAAACGTCTCTGCATTCAGAGTAATTCCTGTTGATTGCTCGGTGTATCTGTCAGCGCTGAGACAGAGATTTATTAGATGGATACGAGTCTTGAGTATTAATACGGTATACGTTTAAGGAAACCAAGACATCTTCTGTTAGTTCTTCATTATCATAAAGAGAAAGGGTGACCAGGTACAATCTTGCCAGGGAAGACTGGTCTTAAGGTGAAACTGTACATAGTTTATCGACAGATTTTGTGAAGTTGTGTGTGAATTAAATATCATTTGGCAACTCAGAAATGATAGTCAATATCAGCTTATAACCTCTCTCAACCCTAAACCTAACCATAACCTTAAACTTAAACACTGTCCAAAAGGTCACAAACGGAATAGATTTGTATTTGCGTAATGCTAGCACTAAAACTGAACCTTAATCCTAACCAGCAGATCCCAAAGTGACCAGCTGATCATGACATTCATGTTTGTAGATCACACATCACTTTCCTCACTTTACCTTTCCCACATGAAAATAATAAAAGTCCAAACATGGGTCCACTCTTTCAATGAAAAGAAATGAGGTGCCACTTTAAAATAAGACTACATTAAAAAAACGGTTTATAAATGGCATACAATCATGTTTATTACACGGTTATTAATTAGGTTGTTAACACCTTAAAAACAATGAAAAATCATTTGGAACAAATGCAGAAAGAGCAACAGTGACCAAAAGTGACCTTTTTTTTTTTTTTTTTTTTTTTTTTTTGGTCTAACACTTACAGAAAATATCAAGGTAAAGAAAAAGAAAGACCTGAGAATGTGAGTTTTGTCATTTCGCATGTTCATTAATGTATTAAAATGCACTCTGTGGTAATTAATTAAACCTGGTGGTTAATTGGTTAAACATCGGAACAAAGCTGGGCTGAAGCTGACTGGCTTAATGTCAACTGATGGGGAAGACAATGTAAGGTGAGTATCTGGCAACGTCTGAGGTTTAACTACATGTCGCATGTGTTATAACTGGTTATTAATGCCTTTTAATGCATTTATAACATATTTAATGACCATTAATAAACAGATTTGACATGATTTACAAACATATATAAGTGTCTTATTATAAAATTGTACCAGAAATGAATGAATCAAAAGGAAAACCCGCCACCACTTTTATATATACGTTTATAGTGGACCATTATGACAATGTCATAGACAACGTTCATAATTCCCTTCTCAAACAGTCTTTAAATCTTACTTTAAAACAGTCTCAAACAGTCTTTAAATCTTACTTTAAAATCCAAATGGATAGGCACAGCAGAGTGTTGTTCTTGTGTAAATCTATCGCTAGCAAAAAATGCTGCGAGTATCTCTTCTTTTGGTAAATAAAAGATGGTTTGAGAGGACACAGTAAAAGAGCGCCCCCAGTGGGCAGGAGCTTCCTTAGTGGACATAAGCAAATATGAAACCCTTATGTCCAGGGCTCACTTGCAGGCATGTCAGAAGATTTGAAGGTGCGAGCCGGACTGGAGCAGAGCAGCTGCGATTTGTCCAGGCCCTGACTCTAGCCTGAGGAGAGGTGTGAATAGCAGATCCCATTTGTCGGCTCATGGAGCCACAAGCTTATGCTTTTACCAACCCCATTCTGCCTTCAGCTTCTCTCCCTACAACTGTTCTGCAGATGACAGGGCTGAGGGAGACGCTGAAAGCAGACGTATGTATATTTCAACAGCCGAGAAATCGGTCATAGGAGTGGAGTGGTACACACACACAGACACATGCATTCACTGAGCAAGTTAGGAGAGCACGGCACTATGTATCACGAGTACAGTAGACACAGCACGAGAGATGGGAATGTAAATTCAGGCTTCCAGATGCTGAGTGTTGATTCTAATTTGTCAGAGCATCTTCCCTGGAGCCTGGGAAAGGTCAGCAGCCTGTAGTTCTGCTCTCACATCGCATTTCTGAGCCTGCTGAGAAGTGGCAAACTATGTACCACCGTACAAGTGCTGTGTTCCTCATAGTGGGAGCATATGGCTCTGGAACAAGAGTACAGTCACATGAGTGCTTCCTCAGGAAAAAAAAAAAACATGCCTTCCCTGGAACAGAAAGACAAAATACGCTGTCTGCTGTGGCACTCATTGAATGAATCACTTCTGCATACATCTCTAGTCTGACTTATTGCTTATCTATGAGCGAATCGGTAATAGCTTCCCATAATGTCGCCTGTTCCTTTCCCATAGAGTTGCCCTCTGACCACCAACTATTTATTAAATTCATTGCACAGGGAGTCGACTCCAAGAACTTCAACTCTGTGAATCATTGGCCAGCAGTTCATACAAACGACTCTCAAAGAAATGATTGTTTGGGAGTCAACTCACAATTCCACCCAGCCCTCGTTGTCCTGGCAACAGTAAACAGACTACACAGCGAATTCACTGTGTTGAGTTAAAAATCAACACTATACGTGTTAAATGAACATTGTTAGTGTAATAATTTAACTCTTTCAGTGTTAACTCTAATAGTTTTGATTTAACACTGAAGAATGTACTGTGAAACAAATGGAGCATTTTCCTGTTTATATTTCCTTGTGACTTTCTGCTTTTAATAAGAAACAACATGTGATAAATGACATTTTGCTTCTCAAACAAAAACTAGATAAGAACTAAATAAAGCTGATCATTTGAAGATGTAAACTATGATGAAAAGTGCAAAAAAAGATTATTTTTACTTAGTCCTTGTTTAGTCTTTGATGTGGATAAGAGTCATCATTGTAAACTTCAGTGACAAAATCTGCTGAAGACTTTTTTTGTCACACAGAAAACTTAGTTAACACTGGGGCTGGGACTGGAAACCGATGACGTAAATGAAGAAGCACATTTTGGAGTCTCCAACGTCAAATCCTAGGTTCTCAGTATATGCCCCTGTGTACCCCTCTATCATTTACTGTTTTCCCAGTTGAATCACACCCTGCCTTGAAATGTGCTCAGCAGGGATTGGGAAAGTTCCCGACAGTGGAAGTTCAATCGGTTCAGGCACATTCGTTTACTTGACATCCCTTTGCTAATGACAGCGTTTAGAAGCAACCAATGAGTGCGCACTAAAGAATCACTCATCAGTGCGGCGAGAGTGCCCGCTCTGCACCGTCATGACATCACTAAAACATTAATGACATCAAGGGCCATTGAGGACCCTGGAGCTGTTTCTCTCTCGCTCTCTCTCGCCCTTTCTCTCTCGCTCTTTGTATGTGCGATTAGGCACAGTAATAACTTTGCGTGGGAGTGTGGCCTGTGTGAAATATTGAGCAGGGAGCCGGAGCGGTTCCTGATGAATCTTTCAGAGGCACTCCCAGGGCCAAGCTCCGGTGAAAAAAGCAAAAAAGCACTCCACCAGATCAGGAGCCCTCGAAAACTTTGCCCACCTCGCCGACAGAAAGGCCGCTCTGACGAGAGACCACGGGGGCAGCTCAGCAGCGCCTCATAGATGCCGTCCACTATGCTGAGGGTGTGTCTTGTTGTAGCGCAGATATACTGGGCATGATGCACGCTGAAACACACCGAACACTCACTCCCACCGAGAGCTTCAATTATTCATGTTAAAATAACAAAGTGTGTATGTCGAACTGCTTGTGGCTGTCTTACCTAACACTCCGCTGCCAGAAAAGTTGGAGGCAGTTTCAGGGGGAGGGTTTGATCGGAACATGGAGTTTGCTCGCAGCTTGTTGAGAAGGGTTTAAGAACATCGTCAGTTGAAATGACACTGACATATCGATGAAGACTACACTATACTCTCAAAGTCTATTCCAGCGGTTTTTCGAATACGACCTCTTAGAGAAACACAGAACCAGTTTTTCCACAGAGATAGAGACGAAGGAAATTTCAGGAGAGAATGGCGAACATAATTCTGTTTGTTCACTGCATATTTATTTGTTTATTTTATTAATAAAATAATAAAATGGAGAAGGGCCATTTAAAAAGTTGTTAGTGTTACTATTTGTTAATGTTACTAGCATTTCCCTGTTGATTGGCTACGCAGCTGCTGAGTGATGTCATTGTTGTCAGGGAAATTTAGACACATTCCGAAGGATTGTTTTCTCTCACACACACATACAATTTCACACACTCACCCATTCACTCACTCACACTCACTCTCATTCTCTCTCTCACTCTCTCTCTCTCTCTTTCTCTCTCTCTCTCTTTCTCTCTCACTCACTCACTCACACACACATACAATTTCACACACTCACTTTCATTCTCACTCACTCACTTACTCACACACTCACCCTTTCTCTCTCACTCTCATTCTCTCTCTCTCTCTCTCTCTCTCTCTCTCTCTCTCTCTCTCACTTACCCACTCACTCACTCACTCACTCACACTCACTCTCATTCTCTCTCTCTCTCTCTCTCTCTCTCTCTTTCTTTCTTTCTCACTCACTCTCTCTTTCTTTCTTTCTTTCTCACTCACTCACTCTCTCTTTCTTTCTTTCTTTCTCTCTCTCTCTCTTTCTTTCTTTCTTTCTTTCTCTCTCTCTCTCACTCACTCTATCTCTCACTCACTCTCTATCTCTCTCTCTCTATCTCTCTCTCTCTCACTCTCTCTCTCTCACTCTCTCTCTCTCACTGTTTTTCACCCCAAAACACTCACACCTGTGAAAAAGTTCATCCACTCACACATTCATTCACAAATTTACACCTGTTGACTTTCAGACATTCACTCAGTCACTCTTTTTCTCTCTCTCAGTCGTTCTCTCTCTCTCTCTTTTTCTCTCTGTCTCTCACTCACACACACAAACACACACACACACACACACACACACACACACACACTCACAGTGAACAGTTTTACACACTCACCCAGTCACTCACACACTCATGTGAACCTTTTCACACATTCAACAGTAAACCCACACAGACACAGGGAGAACACAGCACACTCTTCACAGACAGTGACCCCTTGAGTTAAGTACAAAATGGTTAAATAATATATATTTAGTTAAAAACAGTCAGGTTCGACCGACTTTATTAAATTACAGGTAACACCCAGCCTCTCAGTGAGGGTCAAGAGAGTGTGTAAGGCCAGCCTCTGTGGACGGTGTGTAAGTTGCTATGCATTAGTACAAATGAGCACAAAACTGCAAAGCTAACATTTGCTAAAATAAGTGATGCACCTTGCAGCACATTCTCTGGAGAAACGAAAGTAAAACTTCTTATTTTGTAAATAAACCTAAACTCCAGAGGCCCTGTGGTTGGAGGGTTTCATTGACCACTTTCACTGGCCGTTTAGCATGAAGCAGCCTCACCGATCATCAGTATTAAACGTAGCATGCCGCAGAGCCCCAGCAGGTTGTGTTTGAAAGCCTGGCTGTTGTGGTGTGATTGGGAAACGAAGCCGATGATCCAGCCCAACAGAGACTCTGCTGGAGGCCTGGAAACAATGGAGCCGGGAGGGGAGGCTGTACCTGGCAGACCCCACTGGCTCGGGCCTCAGAGCCGGAGGATTAATACACCTGTTCCCTGCACACATTCATCACGTACATAAAAGCAGACACACACTCACTCGCACACACACACACACACACACACACACACACACACACACACACACACACACACACACACACACACACAACACACACATACATTGCAGCACTGTCCAGCACAAGGACAGGTCACCTGCTAGGAGGAGCACTGAGATAACCACTGGAGCACGACTGTGTGGTTTACACATAAACACACACACACACGCACACACACACACACACACACTGACTCACTCCATGAGCCCTGGCTCACGCAGAGTAAAAAGTGCTCTCTCTGCAGGAACTCCTTCAGGTGATCTACTGACAGGCACCAAAGAGGAGGATTTCTGAGTCACTGAAGGAGGAGCTGAGTGCTTAGCCATGTGCTTAGCCATGTGTGTGTGTGTGTGTGTGTGTGTATGTTTTGTCTAGGTCAAATCTAGACAACGCAAGACCAATAAGAACACTCCATACCGTGTTATTCTTTGAAAAGATGATGCCTGAAGAGGTTTTAGGGCGGAAAGGTCATGGTTCGAACCCTCGACCTGCTGGAGAAATTGGTCAGGGGGCGGGAGCGAAGGAAGACTCTGTCTCCTCCTTCAACCTTCAGGACTGAAGTGCCCTTGAGCAAAGCTCCTAACCCCCAAGTGCTCCCCAGGCACCGGGATGGCTGCCTGCTGCTTTAGGTATACATGTGTGTGTGTGTGTCAATTGCCAAACCAATAAAAGCATGTTTACATTAATGTTTACTAATTGTCTTTAATATTAAAGGAGACAGCAATTAATTTCTGCATAATTAATTTGTTAAGATGTAACCAGAGTCACTCAGATGTGTTTGACCTACACGGTCTCACTCTAGAACAAACAGCCGTGTGTTTCACATTCATTGTGATGGTAACCGAACGTCTGAAATGTTCATTGCCACATGTATTTGATTCTGAAACCAAACGTACAATATTTAATATGGGGTTTGTCCTGTTGTACTTCAGTTACAGAAGTTCAGGAACACTTTACAGTACATAGTGGGACATTTTCTGTGCAGATTTGATTGCACTCACTCATAACATCAATAGTGTGAATAGTATTTATTCTCACTCATCGCAAACCTATTGGAATGGGGCTTCACTGTCACAAAACCCTTTAAAACCCTTCTAGGTGGGTTTTGGCTGAGGGCATGGTTTCCTTAGACTCATGTTAATGCCTCTCTGTGTATATAATACAGCTGCGTCCACAACGAGGGCTCTTCAAAGTAGCTGAATCCACCACAGCTCCTAAGGGGGGAATAATTTCCGAACACAACAATTGTGAGCTTATATATAGATATATACTGTATATTTGTACGAATATATGGGACATTATAGGTACAAAAACAAGCATGTTCTCATACGCATTTGAAGCTAATCCTATGTACAAATGCAGCGAGACTAAATGTGTTGCATTGTGAGTGTCTCTTGGAGCGGACGCGCATGAGAGGATTTGTACGCTGTTCCTCTCTTGCCACATTGTCTCTAGCAGTCACAGTTTTTTTTTTTACCTTTGTTGTGTTGAGTGGTGGATCTTCACTCTCTGGCGCTCCACTGCTCACTGCTACAGCTGCTAACACAAAGCCCCACTGCACCTCCATGCATCGCAGCTCCTCTGAAACACCCAGCATTAGTGGGAACATGTTGCAGGCATCACTTCCAGTGTATAAACGTGAATGAGTTTATATTCTTAGAAGATAAAGAAGAAAATCCAGAAGCTCCAGAGGTTTCCACCTCTGTTCTTTACAGTAGCCCCAGTGCAGTCTGGTTGGAGCCTGGTTGGGGTTCGTCCATAAAACTAGTCCTCGTCCAGCAACTTGGTATTGGTTCTGGTTCTGGTTTACACGGCTAATTTGGACCTGTTTGGTGCAATTCCACCAACACGAATAGGTTCCAGAACAAGAAAAGGTCACTCACTTTGAACTGGGAAAATGACCCAATTTCAGAAGAAAGACATGTTCATGTTTAGGCTGCTTTTCTCTGTTGTTCTCACTGTTCACGAGGTTCTAGAACAATCCAGGTTCTAAGATCCGAATTGGTTTTGAAAACCACATGAAGAGCCATTTCCCATTTCTCCCTTTTCCAAAATGAAACTCAAATGACCAAATGGTACAGGGACCCTATCACCGGGGCGCTGAATTCCACCACAGCAATTTTGGAAACGGGAAAACCCACCAGGGGACTGGGTCACTGAATCGCACCAAGGCTCTATGAATCCTGATCAGAATCCATCATCTTTGGTCTGAGGACTCTACCATCAGCCTGTGTTTGTTGTGTCTAAATGTTTCTGGGGGCTGCTGCAGCTCCAAACTTGGACCAATGGCTCAGAAGTTTGAAAGTTAGCAGACAGCACATGCTGGTACAGTATACAGTGCAGTAAATGGAAAACGCAGCCACTCAGCAAGTTCTAAAGATGGGACAGCCATGCAGTGCATTATGGGGGAGTGTGCAGACACAATGCAGGTGACCCAGAATATTTTCTGCTGATTTTCTGTTTGTTGGAAGAGAGTTAGACTGTGTTTGGGGTGTGAATGCCACTCCTGCGTTTCCACCAGTGTTGATGGGAACCAAGGATACGTCACCAGCAGGGGGCGTTGTGGGGTGTTCAGTTTCATAATCACTGTGGCTGATTTCAGCAGCAGAGCTAGAAATAAATGGAGAAATAAATGGAGAAAAGTAGCCAATGCTACTTGACGCTACTGAACACAAACAGAAACACAAACAGAGCATGTTCTCACACTGCAGAAGAACCCATCCAGTTCCACCACGTAATAATAACACTTTATTTGAGGCCTTGAGAACTTTCTGGAGTTATGCAAGCTCAACAAACCCAGCTAGGAAGGAACATGTCTGGTTCACGAACCAATAAATGTTGGTGGAAATGCACACAGCGGTTCCAAATTAGGTTCGGAACTGACCATATTGGTTCCGTATTGGTGGAACCGAGCTATGGGAGAGGACATGGCCTTGGGAAACGAATGGAGAAGAAAAACTATTGAGTTGAGCTGAAAATGCTGGTGGTGTGTCCCGACCTATTAGAATGTGCCAAACCCCATCCTGGAGATCCACCACTGGGTAATATTTAGAGCCTTTAGAGTTTTACACACCTGACCCTGCTAATCACAGTGGTTGATCCATGTCAATAAGAGTCCTTGGGCAAGACTCCTAACTACTGTATATCAGCTTACCTCTGTAGCACTATTGCTCAGTACTAAGCTTCGACTGGAGGTATAAAGCCTGCCTTGACATTCCTTATTCACAACCAGGGGGTGGAATGAATCTGATTTTTAGCCTGAAAGTGGCACACGGACTGTGTACATCAGAGCCTCTATCTCACTCTCTCTCCCCCATGTTAGAACTCTCTGGGTAAGAGGATAAGCGATCAGCAGAAGATGTTGTGGTGAGTGCTTTTGCCGCCGGTGAGCGCTGGGCAAACTGCCCAAGCAATTAATGGTCTTTGTAATGGGTCCGTCTGTGACGGCACATAAACAAACACTGTGAAATCTTTGATTAAACACGAGCCGTTTTTCCAGGGGCTTCAAAGCAGCCCTCAGAACCCAGACCGCCACTGCTAGCTTTGGTGGCAGAAGAAAGGGGAAGTGTGTCCATTGACCGTATAGAACTGGATCCAGCGATGCAGCAGGTGAGGTCAAGCCTTGCGATTTGTGATTGGCTTCTGGGGATGTAGAGTACAGAGATGGCTTCCAGTGGTAGGCAAGAGAGAGAGAGAGAGAGAGAGAGAGAGAGAGAGAGAGAGAGAGAGAGAGAGAGAGAGAGAGAGAGAGAGAAAGAAAAGTCTGGGCCTTGGGAGTATCTTTCCTTTCTGTTCTCTGGCCTAAATTGCACTGTGTGGGTGGGAAGGAAGGGGCCAGGGTGCTTCCTTCATGCTCATGTATATGTCTGATCCTATTACATTGTATTTGTCTCTCTCTCTCTCTCTCTCTCTCTCTCTCTCTCTCTCTCTCTCTCTCTCTCTCTCTCTCTCTTTCTCTCTCTCTCTCTCTCTCTCTCTCTCTATTTCTGTTACACACACACACACACACACATAAAAACACACTGCTGAGTGGTGGGGATCTGCACACAAGTACACAAGCTTTTAAATAATTATTAACTTAAGTTTCATCTGAGTCAGACGCACTTTAAAAGCTCTTTCTCCTGCAACATTTATGGCCTTGCCAACAGTTCGGCGCGCCTGTTTGAATGCACTTGTGGGAGAGCGCTTTCCTCTCCACTTGGACGCACATGTCCAGGCCCTGCTGCAGTGTGTTCCCCAGGCCAGACCCCCCCCCCCCCCCTGCCTCCAGCCACTGTCTGCAGTAATGGGCTTGATGAAGCATGAGCTGGAGGATGATTACGGGCAGAGTCTCGATTTTTTGGCCGAACGTTTCATTCCCTGCATCTCTGCCTCTTACACTCTTTAAAAGGTGATGCTCATGATTTTAATCCATTCCACGTTCTAGAATATTCAGAGAATGGTTCCTCACCATTTGCTTCTCTCCACTCTCCTTGCACTGGAAAAAGGTCTGGTGTTTGGCTCTGTAAATGAAACTGACTTAGGAGATCTCTCCCTCCATTGCCTGGCATTTGGACGGTGGACAGGCCTCCGAAGGTTGAAAAGCATCAAAAGGACTGAGGATGTTGCTTTATTCCTGGTCTAATATTGGGTAACAAAGAGTTATTTTGCTGTCTCAGAGGCATTACTTAATGAGAAACGGACTCTAAATTTAAGCGCGCACTACATAGTGAATGCATAATATAAGTGCTACAAAACTAAACATTCATTCATTATCTGTAACCCTTATCCAGTTCAGGGTCGCGGTGGGTCCAGAGCCTACCTGGAATCATTGGGCAAAAGGTGGGAATACACCCTGGAGGGGGCGCCAGTCCTTCACAGGGCAACTCACACACACACACACACACACATTTACACCTACAGACACCTTTTTCTTTTTTGAGTCATCAAATCACTTAACAACGTGTGTTTTTGGACCGTATTAAGAAACCGGAGCACCCAGAGGAAACCCATGCAGACACAGGGAGAAAACACACAACACAGTCCTCACAGACAGTCACCCGGAAGAAACCCACGCAGACACAGAAAGAACACACCACACTCCTCACAGACAGTCACCCGGAGGAAACCCACGCAGACACAGAGAGAACACACCACACTTCTCACAGACAGTCACCCGGAGGAAACCCACGCAGACACGGGGAGAACACACCACACTCCTCACAGACAGTCACCCGGA
This sequence comes from Hoplias malabaricus, assembly GCF_029633855.1. NCBI lineage: Eukaryota > Metazoa > Chordata > Actinopteri > Characiformes > Erythrinidae > Hoplias > Hoplias malabaricus. Next base: position 9,395,584 of record NC_089805.1, on the reverse strand, counting down.
GGAAGCCCACGCAGACACAGGGAGAACACACCACACTCCTCACAGACAGTCACCCGGAGGAAACCCACGCAGACACGGGGAGAACACACCACACTCCTCACAGACAGTCACCCGGAGGAAGCCCACGCAGACACAGGGAGAACACACCACACTCCTCACAGACAGTCACCCGGAGGAAACCCACGCAGACACGGGGAGAACACACCACACTCCTCACAGACAGTCACCCGGAGGAAACCCATGCAGACACAGGGAGAACACACCACACTCCTCACAGACAGTCACCCGGAGGAAACCCACGCAGACACAGGGAGAACACACCACACTCCTCACAGACAGTCACCCGGAGCGGGACTTTAACCCACAACCTCCAGGTCCCTGGAGATGTGTGACTGCAACACCACCTGCTGCGCTGCCGAGCTGCTCACAAAACTAAACATCTCAAGGTAATATTGAGTTTCTGTGGTAATTCAAATAGTTAAACTTTTACCACAAACAAGCTACAGACAATTTCAATTTCAAACCACTTCTTATTTCAAACTATTTTTGGTTACCTTTTTTAATACTATGCAACAATTACTTTAAAATGACAAAGAGCAGGAGAATGTTTGAATTCTGAATGTTATTATTCATTATACACACACAAATAAAAATGCTTTAGACATGTTTTGTACCCTGGAAAGTTGAGGCCAGACTGAGCCGCCGGTGAAGGAACAAGAACTCTTCCCGTGTGAGTGAACTCTCACTGTGACCAATGTGCTTAAGAATAAATAACAAGTCATTTGCTGCAGAAGCTGTTATTGTAAACGTTATTGCAATTATTTCAGCTCAAATCATTTTTCTCTCCTCTTTTGACAGTTCGGTTCAAAACCAACAAATTACTAAGAGCTGTTTAGTGATTGGTTTACAGAAACAGGGTGGGCTGTTTGTTTTCTCTCCCCCGTGGCAGAACGCCTGGGAAGATAATTTGTTATTATTAGCAAAGGCAGAATTGTGTTTTTGTGGTGTTTTCATGTCACATAAAACCCAGAATTGCCTTTGGGGCTGGGGTTGCAATAAAGATAAATTAGAAATAGATTGCAGAAACTGTTTCCATCCATAACTGTGACTCTTTATTTCATTCCATTTTGTTACAGAGTCTTTTTTTTTCCTGCAGTCGGAGAAGTGGAGTGTTTTCAAGGTGCGCTCTTGCACTCTCTCACTCTCTCTCTCTCACACACATACACACACGAACACAGACACACACTCACTCTCTTTCTCTGCAGTGTATGATCCGCATACCCTGTGGGCTTTGTCAGGTCCAAATCTGCTCCAGCACTGTTTGTCACATTAATCAGTAGAGTCATATATTCTCTGGACTGGAGTTCCACACACACACACTGGTGCATTGCTGCTGTGTCCAGTACAGTCCCTAGCTCTAACAGTCCAGGCCTAAACATCCGAGCTAAACTTAGGAATAGCGTATGAGAGCCTTGGAAAAGTCCTGGACCCCTTGACATTGCCACTGTAAATGCTTCATTGCAAAAATAAAAAGGACTCAAACCCATGTCCTTCTGATTCCTGCGGTGTTGTGCTTAATGCCTACAAGACGTGAAAATTAAACCCACCAAAGGAATTTATATTATTGTGCTATGCTATATACTTATAGTATTCTATACCATTTATGACGTGGTGTAACGGTGGGTGGATGTTATGGAGGCGGACACAAATTCAATATAACAATTTATTTAAAACAAAAGAAAACCAAACAACCAAGCAAGACTGAGAAGAACTAAGAATCTAAAACTGATGTAATCAAGGGACTAACCAAAGAGGACTATGCTAGGATAGAGCTAAATGCTAACTAACAAATTCTAGAATTAACAAAACTGTTAAAACACAGTAGACTAACAGCTAACACAAAGGGTTGCAAAGCAAGCAAGACACAAACTAAACTAGAAAATCAAGACAAATGTATTTGAAAGACACAAACATACTAGAGATGAAAAGATACTACAGATGTTATGCTGACAAAATGAACACTAGTAAAGACCAAATGCTGGCTAACCCAACCAACCAACCTACCTACCTACCAACCAACCAACCAACCAACCTACCTACCTACCAACCAACCAACCAACCAACCTACCTACCTACCTACCTACCTACCTACCTACCTACCTACCTACCTACCAATCAACCAACCTACCTACCTACCTACCTACCTACCTACCAACCTACCTACCTACCTACCTACCTACCTACCTACCAACCAACCAACCAACCAACAAGAGCAAGTAGTTGAAATGTCCACCAAAGACAACATTAAAAACAGGGTGCTTATATACTCAGGAACATAGACCACAGACATGGAACACCTGGGAAAGATAATGAGAGGGCAGGGACTGAGGCAGGACTAAGGACAACACAAAAACAGAGCCATGTGCTCCTTTAGCACATGGCAGACAAGGAAACAAAAACAAAACAGGGCCCAAAGGCAGAACATTTTTAAATCCAATACATGTCTCATGCCAAATCACAAGACATTTTTATTTACATTAATTATAATTCATAACTCAAATTCCCCAAGACCAGCTGAATAAATATTGCTGTGTCTGTACACCCAACGTTGGCACAATGTGTCCCAACGTAAAATCAAAATGTGGGCCATCTACCATCATATTACTTAGAAGTCCCAACATCGCTGTGATTTTGAGCTGATATAAATGCATTAGGACACCATCAATCCCAGTCTCAACAATAGCACCTCAGCTAACATCAGCCTGTGAGGGCCTTTGAAACGTGCTTGGACCCCTTGACATTGCCACTCTACATGCCATGTTGCAAAATGCCAAAACATAGCCTTCCCCAGCCAATCAGAAGCTTTCCTCAGACACGCAAGGGGAGGTGTGGCTCTTCTACAGTCACCTGACCGTGGTGTAGGACACTGGGAAGGACTGTGAGTGTGCACCCATCTGGGGAACAGGATAAAAATACTGTGCTGACAAGCCAATTAATCAGCTTTGAGGACACTGCAGCGCCAAGCATCCTCCAAAGGGCGCCGTGGCGCTGTCTCTTTAAAACAAAGCCTCCCTGACGAGGTTTTGCTTTCATGGCGACACCGGCTAATGCCAATTAGGGAAAGGAGGGGGGGTTCTTTTTCTTTCTTTCTTTCCATTAAAGCTGTTTCACTAACAACTTTGGTGCAAAAAAAGAAAAACCCCTTCTCACCGCATTCACGCTGCAGGGAAAGTTGATGCACAAAGCAAAATAAGAGGAGTTGGATGGGAGGGAGGGAGGGGGGTCAGAGGGGGGATGGGGGGTTATAAGCAGCGCTGTCAGTAGAATTAATCACCTGCTCAGATCCAGGCCGAAACAGCGGAAGGGAAAAGAGAAATGCCCACCTCAAAAAAAAAAAAAAAAAAAAAGCAATGGAAAAAACTGTTTGCACTGCCGATGCCGCCTCTACAGATTCCCTGTCAGCGGCGTTCCCGAAGTAGCTGAGGAAATAAATTAGAGGAGTTCCGCTTGGCTGACTGTTACTGCTCCCACTCCCCGGGAAGCTTTAATGGCACTTTTCTTTCTTAATGGACAATTTGTGGCGCTGCCCTTCAGGTGCAGGCAGATCAGATGCAGACAGAGCCACAGGTCACGGGAGCAACTCTCTGCGGTGGCTATAAAGCGTCCAGCGCAGTAAAAGTGCAGCTGTAACAGCCGCAGTGATGCTGCCGCAGTGTATGTTGATGTTGCTTAACCTTTATTTCCAAGACTGCTTTCCATAGGGGCCACTAGTCCAAGGCTGGTGAGATGCCCTGAGGTGGTGGAAGTGGTCAAGGACAAAGCAGCCATCAGAGGATGGACAGTAGAGCACTGGGACTTTTACAGGACTTATATGGGAACTCTGTGGGACTCAAACCAATGTCCTTGTTGTTCCTGGTGTAATGTGCCTAAGGAAATCTTCATCTATTCAAAGCTGGACATGTCCAGCTCAGCTCCTGGGGGTAGGAACCAGATTACTGGCCATTTTAATGATATGTGCATCTGTCTAAAACTGCCTTGCATCTGCTTTGTCTGATCCACTCGTACCAGCACAGCACACACTACCACACCACGAATGATCCACCCCCCCCACATCATACCTACTATGTGGTGGCCCTGGTCGGGGTGAAAGTGGGCTGAAAGTGAACCTTTCTTGAGCTTCTTTATCACCTCCCCACATCAACAGCTTGTAAAGGCAAATAATAAACACACAACAAATGTAAACAGTACACAATCTTTAAGCAGTCCTGGAGTGAAGACTAGTTTATAGCTTGGATATCTTCATCTGTAAGCCCATCCTCATGGGACTACCCTCACACACACCCTCCGTACATTTGGGTTCCTAATGAAACACCGTGTTTTGGTTCCTACAATTATTCATAGCACCGCGAGCATTCTGTGTCAGAGCAGCGCAGTTAACCCACTATAAACAATAATTAGGACTAATTGCAATCACAGCATTTTTTTTACCAGCGTCTTGCTGTTGCATTAATTTCCTTCTGTGTCTCGCAGCAGTTGGAATCCTCTGGTGCCCCCGTGCAGTGATCCAGGCTGGGGGGCTGCCAGGCCTTGTGCCAGTGCTTCTAATTGCAAAGGGAGAGGTTTTGAGTAATTAGGCAATTGGAGTATCCACTAGTTTTAACTACACTGTAAAAATATTAATAATGAAAAAAACAGGAGCTGGGGTTTCATGGAACGATGACCATTTACCTCGCATGTTCCTTCGCCACTGTACGCTAATCTTTATGGTTTTCAACTCTAAAGACATCAAAATAAGAACTAAAAGAAAGGTCACCTGGGCGTCATGGGAGCCGTGACATCAACTGGCAACCCACTATTACAGCAAAGCTTAAACATAACAATAACTATTGCCCTAATACTAACCCTTACGCTATACATCAACACTATCATCCCTAGGCATCAATCTAACAGTTAACCCAAAGGCAGGTTTATGGTTCTGAATTCAGTCAATGAAGAGTCTACACCGTATTCTGCCCAATTGTGTCACGCCGAAACACTAGGGCTGAATCACAAATATCTTCCTCAGCCTTACACAATATACTGCTGTTGGTTGTATGGTTGTTGGTAATCTCTGACTATGTAGGGAGTAGGGCACTATTTGGAACAGAGCGGAACCCACTGTCCTACTCTATTTGGACAGAGTAGGACTGTGGGTTCCTACTCCTTGTACTGAATTTATTATTCATTCATTCATTCATTCGTTCATTATCTGTGATCACTTTTTCAGTTTAGGGTCGCGGTGGGTCCGGAGCCTACCCAGAGTCACTGGGCGCAAGTCAGGATCACACCCTGGAGGGGGTGCCAGTCCTTCCCAGAAGTTTATTATTATTATTATTATTATTTTGTAGGTGTCTGTATTTTTTCCTTAAGTTGTTTCATTTTTATTTCCATGGTAGCGTCCTAACTGATGTTTGAGGAAATCTCTCGACATAAATTAACGTAGGAGGACTTCTTATTTCTGGACTTCCTGAGTTAAACCATCTTCAACTTGATCCTTGTTCATCCAACTGGGGACCAGTGACAGTTGTGGTCAGTGTCATCGTGACACCTATAGCCCGTCCCAATTCTTAGACACCTTAAATCCACTGCCTACGGAAGAATCTTAATCTGGTCGAATTTTTTAAGCAGCAATGAATTGTTCTTCTGCCTATGGAGTGACTGAATGCATAGGTAGCTCACTACGATTTGGGACAGACCCACAGTTACATTTACAGAACTAGCCAGACTACCCCTAAGACTACACCATGCCAGGGTTTTAGTTTGTCCATTCCACATTTTAGGGGTCCAAAAACATGACACTAAGGCATCAGAGAGACAGCGGGTTGCAACTGTTGCTTTTCTCTGGCTCGTCTCAGTGTGTCCCTCTGAAAATCAAAGGCTCAGGACACCAAAAGAAGACATTTTTTTGTTTTTTGTTATTTACAGTGTAAGACCAATCTCTTCCATCAAGCAGCCGGGCTTCTGAGAGACAAGTTGCTTCTTTCTCCAGCAGCTCCCCTGGGCTTTCTTGAAAAGTCTGTGACAGGAAACAGTTTGCATCGAGTGATGTCGGACTGCGAAGCTTGTTATCAGTTAAAGAACTGATAGCATTGTTTTATAGCCAGTCCAATGTGTTTGCCTGCAGTGTTGGCAATGATGGCTCCACAAATGCGTTCTCTTTTACAGCCCTGGGTTTTTAGATGATGGGGAGGATGATGGTGCTGGGGATGGCACTGGTGGTGATGCAGGTGTGCAGAGCAAACCAAGAATCAAGGTATTGTCAGCTGGGAAAGGCTGAAAGAATCTGCACGATTTCTAATGAGGCCTTGAGATAGCCTTGAACGACAGCTTCAAGACATGGAAATGACTTGGGACTTTGTGCATCTACATGAAACAAGTCCATCATCCAGGCCGCTGGAAAAGTACACTTCACATAGTGTTGTTAGTATAGGTCCAATCATTTTTCTGTCCATTGTTTATGAGGAGAATGGAACTAAGATAATCCACTTCCATGAGGAAAAGAGATCAAGCAATGAACATGGAATGTTTTAAAAAAACAATGGGAGACCTGTGCACAACTAAAACTGCAGGTATCTTCAAGAACCTGATAAAGAGCAAACACACACTGTATGTGATTACAACGTCAGCAATTATAATTATAATGATAACAGCAGATTATATTCAGCTACATTCCTATGTCTTTTAATCTGTAAATCTGTCCAGTGCTTGGCTGGGGGACCTTCTAGAGAAGCTAGGGTCAATGCTAGAGGTGGTGTTGGGCAGCCAACTGGGGGCATGCTCCCTGTGGTCTGTGTGAATCCCAATGCCAAGGTGCAATGTCAGGGACACTGTACACAGCTAATGATGGATAATACTGTCATTCAATGAGAAAAATCAAGATCTTGACTCTCTGAGGTATTTTTACTTTAAAATTACAGCTTCAAAATCATTGCGATGCCTCATTCCCTGGAGCAGAAAACCAAATCTTACCTAGTGTTCCTTCAAAGAACCCAGGGGCATTTTCCCAGCTGAGTGGTCCACTGTGGTCATTCCTAATCATCCCCAGCTTCCAAAAACAGGCCCAGCCTTTCCCTCTGGTCTGCTCTCTACTGAATAGCTGGTGTGTCTTGAGGGCACGGAGGTGGATTGGCTGCCTCTGCATCGTCCAGGTGGATTCCACACAATGGTGGTGGAGGCAGTTCAAAGAATGTAAAGTTCTTTTCCATCATTCATTCATCAGTAAATTATGTTCAAGGGTTTGTGCCTGCCTTGCGCCCAATAATTCAAAGGGGGCTCCAAGCCTAGCATGACCCTGACCAGGATGAAGTGGTTATAGATGAATGAATGATTGTTTCTGACTCTGGCACAGTGCTACACCTTCATTTTCCCTTGGATATCATAACCTTCATGAGCTGGGATGTGACTGGCATGTGTTTCATTATGTTAATGATTAATGTGCATTCATGATACGTTGCGCTGTGCGAACCTCTGGCCAGAAGTCCGTAAACACCAACAATCCAATAACAGGGGGCTCATGTGACCGGCGCTCTCAGCAAACAGTCGACATGCATTCTAATGACTAATTATAAATGATGGGGATTTATTTACCTGGAAAAGCTATTAGTCTCTTAAGACCTCCAGTCCTCCTCATTGGTGTGTGTACTTAAGCGTGTGGCAGGAATAGGTGGTGGGGGCTTTAGGGGGTGCGGGCTTCACTCGGCTTGGTCGGGGGGGGGGCTCTCTGAGCCATGACTGCTGCATGTACGTGGACCAGGAGCATCCTGACAGGGCTATTAACTCGATCCACAGCTCCTTAACAGCCCCTACTCACATCCCCCTACACCATCATGACCAACACCTCCATCCCCTTCTTGCCCTAACCCCCTCATCCCTAGCTCCAATGAAGGAGAACAAAAGGGTGGTGAAAGAGTGAGTGATGGAAATTTTTGAAGACAGATGAAATGGACACTGTCAATCTGACAAAATAGTGCTGGCAGTTGAGCTACAAAGCTAATGTCGTTAACCAATAATGGTGGATCATATTCAACCCAGATTTGGGTCATGAACTATTTAATGACATAGCTGCTGTGTTTCCCTATGTGCAACAGTGTGTGAAGCAGGAACTAGCTAGCACAATGCTAACATGTGTTAGCTCCTCTTGCCTTGCAGTTAGAGGAAGCAAAACCTCTGGCCACATCTGTACTCTGTTTGAATTTGTGTTATTCTTTTACCCTGCTGTATCTACACAGGACTGGATGCTTCCCTGACAGCAGAGGCCTGTCAGAAGCCCTTTGGCTCGGGCAGAGATATTAACCAGATCGATTTCCCCTGGAAGGTGGAGGAGCTACAGCTCAGGAGCACTTAGGACTGTTGCGGGAGATGAGCGCCATCTCACCTGTAACCTTCATGTCACTGCGGGGTGTGGGGGGTGGGGTGAGGAAAAGCCCCCATTTCGAGACTTCAATTTGCAGGCAATAACGCTAGCCTGCTAGCCTGGATTATTCTGAGATGTGTGTGTGCCCTGCTTGTCTATGTGGAATGCCCCCCACCATATCACCTCTAGGTGTGTGTGTGTGTGTGGGTCCACATCTGCTGTTATGTGTGAGAAGAGTGTGTGAACATCACAGCATGTGGATGCATCCTGTCAACAACCTTCCTGCTTCCTCTTCTTTTTCTTTCTGCAACTAAACTCTTGGTAACTCTTCAGTATATAAAGACTCCTAAAAAACCCTTATCATGCCCTTATTATGCACTTAACAAACCAAAAACTAAAACTAAACAAACTAAAAAATATGATAGAATAAAATGGTTATTTATTACTAAGTTATTAGCTAGTAATTACAGTCTAATAAGCATGTCCAGAGTGCTTGTTATGCTCTAATTTTATTGTAAGGCTGTATCTACTGATTAGCATTATTGTGATTAGCTACGCTTTGCTTTAATGGTAACGTACAGATGATCGGCTATTACTCAGGCAAGTCTTCAATATTTTCATATCTATAATATTGAAGCAAACTAATGATCATATTTCTTGTTCATTGGTCTTGGTCTGCTATTCCTGTTCTTAATACTGACCAGCGCTGAGTCCAAATGGCTCCCTATCCACTATTCCCCATGTTATTCATTATACAGTGGACTATTATTCAGAAAAGTAGTGAATGATTTCGGACACTGATTCATGCAGGTTTTTACCAAACAATGTATTGCATTATGGGTATCTGCTGTCCACTAGTGTCAGCTAGTGTACATGGGTTGTACACTAACTTCAGTGGTGCATTGTGTGATTGTTGGACTTCACCAAAAAGGTTTTCAGACACTCGTACAAAATGGCGGAAACCAAAAATAGTGCACTATACAGTGAATAGGGCGCAGTTTCAGACACGCCGTTGATCTTAATAAGAGTAAGAGTATCATGCTCTGAAAGAAGCATCACTTCACCATTGTTACTGTGTACAAATGCAGTAACAAAGCAGTAATAACCACTAGTTCATTAGTATTGGTTACAAATAAAAATGTGAAATAAGTCTTAATATTAAAATAATGATATTGTACTATGTAACACACACATATATATATATAAAAATGTAGTTAATGATAATAATAATTGGACTTAATAAAGGTTGAAGTTTGATATGAAGTTTTATCCATAGCCATTTAAAAGCCACTTCTGGCTTCCTACAGCTTAATAAGCATATTATAACAGCATTATAAAAGCCCCTATAATAAAGTGTTTTCTTTATTTTTCTTACTTCATTGTGAACTTTACTGTATCTCATCACTTCTCGTCATAATGATGCATTTCTGGCCAAAAATAGATAGAATGAGATGAATTATTCTATCACGTTTTAAAATAACATCTGTCTTCAGCCCAGGAGTTCTGAGTCTAAACCAACAAAGACGAGGAGAGAGAGAGAGAGAGAGAGAGAGAGTGAGAGAGAGAGAGAGAGAGTGAGAGAGAGTGAGAGAGAGAGAGAGAGAGAGAGAGAGAGAGAGAGAGAGAGAGAGAGTGTTGCTTCTATCTACAAAGCCACACATTCTGTCAGATTCTCTCACACCTCGCCACACACACACACACACACACACACACACACACACAAAGCCTCTGCACATTTAGTTAGATCTCTGATTGTGTTTGAATCCGCGCACTCTGTCGAGGATGTGGCAGATGAAAGACTGATGCACTGTGGGGCCCAATCTCTCCTCTCTGTCTGGACCTAAACCTCTCCTCTCAAATGGCTCCCTAAATATTTCATGCAATTTCAGCATCTGACCGAGGCTCTTCCTCAAGGAAGTCCAAGCACTCCACGCGGGGAAACTGCACGGTTCAGAATCCCGTCATTAATAAAACCTGCCGTTTCACTCAGGTGGGATCCAAACTCCTGAAACCTGGAAAGGAAAAGATATATATCTGCGTTTGAAAAGGTTCAACATAAAGAAGAGCAGGGCTCTGGAGCACCGCGGCAGTCTAAACGATGGCTCAGGAGGTCGCCTGTTCCTGTGGTGATGCTATGTTATAGTTAAATATTTAAATATAGATGAGAAAAACAACATATTGTTTTATATGTGCATTAACATTCACAAAGTGACATATTCACAAGCAGCTACAGGCAGACACATGTGGCACACACACACACACACACACATTAACACACAGTCACACATTATTTTTCACTTCCACATCCTCACTTCACAGACATCACAGCAATATATTGAGCAGCCCCCACCCCCCAGTCCTCTCTCTCTCTCACACACACACACACACACACACACACACACACATACACACCACACTGTGGTGATCCATTTACAGCTGTTAGTTCCTCTGTAGAGGTCTCACACATTCCCTCAATCAGCACTGAGCACTGGAAGTACACTGCGAAGGTTGGGTCACTGCTCTGGGATCGTTTGTGTAGACCACCTTCTCATAGATGATATCACAATGTGCCCTGCCTACACTCTCCAGAGTGTGTTCCTGCCTTGAACACAATGATCCTGTCTAAGCTACAAACACACTGTGACCCAGTGGAGTGCTCACAGAAGAGGAATGAATGAAGAAATGAATGAAACTGTAAAAGTGGTGGAGGCAAAAATGTTACTGTACACACCTTACTCAACCTGCAGATCCAAATCACACCCATGTGTAGAGCAGCGCTCACACACTCACACCTGCGGAGAGGTTCACACACTCACCCACACACTCACTAACTCCTCACAGACGGGACCCTGAGACCCTGAGACTGCTGTGTGGCAGTGACGCCGCATATTCTTCGCCTGGGCACTCACTGATGTGGGCCCACACCTTCAGGCCCTGCAGCCTTGCCCCTGGTCTTCCGCACTGGGCCACATCCTGGTAAGTGTGGAGTGACTTGGACAGTTTTAGATTGTGATCCGTTTTGGTGCAAAGCCCTTTGCTGCAGGAACATCAGCCAATCGGTGAATGAAGGCACCGGAGCGGAACGGAGGACATCTCCTTAGGAGTCAGCCAGGAGCCACTTCTACCTTCCTGCTGCTCCGTAGCACATCTCTCTCTCTCTCTCTCTCTCTCTCTCTCTCTCTCTCTCTCTCTCTCTCTCTCTCTCTCTCTCTCGCTCTCTCTTCTCCTTCCTTCACAGGCACCTTCCCTTTTTCACTTTTACAAGGTCTTTAAACGCAGAGTGTAACTCAGAGACGCTTAAACCCACAGCGACAAAACCATTACAGCCACCGCCTCAGGAGCTCGGCTTTGATGGCAACCCCCCGCCCCTGTGTCTCTCCCTCCCTCTCTCTCTCCCTCTTGCTAACCCTCCTGCATGTAGCTGTAGCCCTCTTTTCATAGAGTCCATATCCATAGTCTTTTCACTCTGCTCCTTCTCTTCTGGTTTCCATAAATGACTCCTGCCTTATTTTCAAACAAACACATTGTGTCCAAAAACTTTTGGACACCCTATATAAGCTCTGAACGCTGAAACAGCTGCACGTGCACTCTCAGTGGAGGGACAGGTGTCCACGTGTCTGTCCGATGTCTTTCCAAAAGAACAGGGAGCGTGTGACACCTTGCATCCAAACCTTATCGATGAAAGTTATTCAACACGCTGTAAATAAAAAACACACAGATCCAAAGGCACAGTGGAAGACTTTAACAAATCCAGCAGCCTCTCCATAACATTTCCCACTCTAACCCTGCTCCCAGCAGGCCCTGCGTCCAAGCAACAGCGCACCCGGCACCGCATCGATCACAGAAGGGTCAATAGCAAGCAGCGTGAGTGATTTTCTAGAGATTAGCTTCTAAAACTGCGCTTTATCCCAGCCATGGACACTTAGTGAAGAGATTAGCGCGAGAGAGGAGACTACCAGATGACCACAGGGGTCCGAGAGCAATCTGTAACTGGAGATTACCGCAGTCGTCTTCAGAGAGGAGGCAGGGGATCAGATGTTAAGTTCACATTACAAATCCACCATGCTCAGAGTGTACAATCGAATAACAATGGCTTTCTGTTCAGCTCCTGAAGGCCTCAGAATTCCAGCAGAACCAATGCAACAGAAAACAGTTCAAGCCAGGAAATCCATGCAGACACAGGGAGAACACAACACACTCCTCACAGACAGTCACCCGGAGGAAACCCACGCAGACACAGGGAGAACACACCACACTTCTCACAGACAGTCACCTGGAGGAAACCCACACAGACACAGGGAGAACACAACACACTCCTCACAGACAGTCACCTGGAGAAAACCCACGCAGACACAGAGAGAACACACCACACTCCTCACAGACAGTCACCCGGAGGAAACCCACACAGACACAGGGAGAACACAACACACTCCTCACAGACAGTCACCTGGAGAAAACCCACGCAGACACAGGGAGAACACACCACACTCCTCACAGACAGTCACCCGGAGCGGGACTCGAACCCACAACCTCCAGGACCCTGGAGCTGTGACTGCGACACTAACCTGCTGTCGCCCAAATATTTGTATATGGTGTTTAATGAACTAAAAACTACTTTCCCCATTGCTTAGGCCTTCAGAAGATGAACAGGAGCTTCTAAACCTGGATGAATCCCACTCCACTCTGCAGATTTCTTTAGAATCTGAGCAGATGTTATAGAAAATGGAAGACTGTTTGAATTTTGCAGTGTATCAAAGGTGCGGTAACAAGTGCGTAGGAGGGTGAGGACTGCAGGGAGATTCGGCCACTAGTTGGGTGTCCAGCTGAGCACCACATAGTCCCACTGCCCTGTGGCAGAGCCCACAGCTGCAAAACACACACACACAGACACACACACAGCAGTGCTCCTGGAGGCCCTCAGCTCCCTTCCAGGGAGGACAAAGGCTGAGTGTATGCTCTGTAATTGGAGCAACCCAGGACTCTCTCTCTCTCTCTCTCTCTCTCTCTCTCTCTCACACACACACACACACACACACTCATCTCTCTCTCTCTCTCTCTCTCTCTCTCTCTCTTTCTCTCTCTCTCTCTCCCTCTCAAACACACACACACACTCATCTCTCTCTCTCTCTCTCTCTCTCTCTCTCTCTCTCTCTCTCTCTCTCTCTCTCTCTGTCTCTCTCTCAGACAGTCGTCAAACCCCAGAGTCCCGCTGCTCATTTGTTGATGCGCATGACCGTGTCCAAATGACACAACCGAGTTGGCCGAGCTGCGTCTCAGTGCCTGTGTATGTGTGTATGGATGTGTGTGTGTGTGTGCGCGCGCGTGTGTATCTATACAAAGGCCGCACAGCTACATTTATTAAGCAGAGAAGAAATGTTCAGTGAACATGGCACTTTTGACAAGGGCAAAGGGAATTCCTCAGATTCCTGACGTTACTCGGAGTAAACACCTTAAAGACTCAGAAAGTGACTGTTGTTTGTTTTGAAATCAATAGCCATAGTTTATTTAAAGGCTACTAGCTGAGACACTTCTGGACGAGTGTAAAGACCAGTGACAGCCAACCCATGTTTCCGTCTGTGGCTCGAAATGAAAAATAATGGTGTCTCTGTTGCGTTCAGTTTCTTTACTTAAAGTAGCTTATGTTACGGCAAAGTAGCCCCTTAAAGTTTTATTACACATTTCTATAACAACCCAAGAGTGGCTCCATTCAAAGGAGCAGCCCCATTAAGTCTGACATTTCTACATTATGATTCATAGTCATTTTACAATCTGTAAGTGAGCCTCCCTCCACTGGTGGCGCTGTTTCGCTAAATCCACACTAACTTGGATATGGACCTAAAGAAGAATTACAGAAACAGTGCTGTAAACTACAGTTATACAGGAGACAGCCTGGCAGCTTTTGACCTTCTGGTGTTTATATTACGGCTTAGGATTAGGATAATGTTTAAAGTCATGGTTGTAGTTTATGATTAGGATTATGTTTATGGTTTGGTTACAGTTAGGGACACCATTAAATCTGATTTTCCTCATTGGGTAGGTGTCAGAATTTAACATGTACACAGATGGCAAAGTGTACTATGTACACACTCTACAAACCCTGGTCTTTGAATTCGAAAATGTGCACGATTGTCTTAACAGTGTTGTAACACTTCTGGCCCTATTTTAATGTTCGAGAGACTGCTGCCCTCCAGCCACTGGTATCACAAAAGACTAGGGATCAAAAAGACCCTGTCAATAAAGACATTACCAGGCGTTTCCTTCCTCTGTCTCATAACTGCATTGTCCAGCAAAGTCCTCAAAAAGGCACCCGCCCATACGTCCTTTCCAAAACAATCCTGTGCAAGCTGTTTGGGACCAAGACGGGGAGTAGTGGTGAAGTCGTCTTCTGGCAGTCTGTCTGCACAGCTTTAGAGAGTGTGTGTGTGTGTGTGTGCTGGAGCTGTCAGGAGCCTGATGGTGACACTCTTGTTATAGACCACCTGTTCCATCTGCCTCACACTCTGTCATCGTTGTCTTTCTGAGTCTTGCATTGCTTCCTTACCTTCGCATACGTCTTTAAAAAAAGCTGAATCTGACACTCACTGCCTCTGAATGACGTTTCAGATCAATATAATAATAATAAATGAAGCTGAAATGGCATGATTGTGCACTAAATGTAAAAGAAAAACAAAGATTAAACCCTTTTATATTATATTTACATCACACCATGACCTCACCACTGGGCCACGTCAGACTCAGATGACACAACTTGTCTTTATTTAACCCAGAATGGTTTTAAAACATTGTTGTTATAACCATGTTACAACTATGTAATATAGGTATGTGTGCTTATATTGAACACAGTGTATAAATAGACAATCCTGCTCTCCAAGGCAAGGGCTGTTCTCAATAAATCAGAGACTCTTCTCTCCTCCTGTGCACCAGGCTGATTAAGATGGGGCTGATGGCAGCGGTCCATCCCCACAGTCCTGCTGCAGGAGCTCTGTGGCCTGGCGAGTGAAGACTGGCTGTCGACTGTCCTCCCCAGGGCTTGGGGAGGAGGCTATAGAGCTGTCAGCTCCCTCTCCTGCCCCATGTCTCCATCGCTGTGTGAGGGAAGGAGAGTAAAAAAAATGGCAGAATGAATTCCTCTCCACCCTGACGGTGAAATGTCAGGGAGTGCGACTGGTTAGCAGCGACAATGTGGGCTCCTCTCACCTGCTAATTGAAATCCAATGAGGTGTGAAAGAGCCCTTTAAAAAGTCACAATCAACAGGAGCATCGCGCCAGCGCCGCTGCCGTGCCATGTAATTTAATTTTTGACGTCTCTCCCTCTTGTTATAGATCCATCGCAGCCAATTACAGCGTGAGATTGGGTTTCACGGGCCTCGCCGTGCTCTCGAGCCAGAGACTCGCTGTCGCACAGGGGAACACAGCGCTAATCACTAGCTCAGTATCAGCAAGTACATCTGGACAGCTTCACAGCTGACCTCTGGGTACAAGAACCCATGCGGCGTTGGAAGAACCCTTGCCAGAGATTAGATTCACGTGTCCAAAGCTAGCCACAGAAGATATATCCTCCTACAGAATAGAGGCCTATAGGATCCCAATGTAGACAACAGGACACAGAGGTCTCAAGATGGCTGTGCTCTAGTTTATAGCCAGAAATCATATCATCACTGTCCAAGGAAAACATGTATCTCAATTGAACACAGCGGCAGTTCTTTACATTGCTTGGAAATATCATGCTGAATCGACCAATGAAAAGGCTCCAAAATGACTTCTTACATTAAAATGTTCTTACATTGACATCCACAGACAGACCTCCTGTAAACGTACTATTTTGGACAGCGACAATAAGCAGGTGTTTGCTTTCGATTACGTATGTAGCCTGAGCTTAACCCGAGGATTCAGGACCGTACACTTTGCTGTATTTTTTTGAAATACAGTAATTTACTGTGTATTGCAATGCATCCTGGGTAAAACACTGGAAGCAGCAATGAAGCAACTACACTGTAAAAAATGTCTGTGAATTTTACGGTGGAAAACTGTAAAACCGTGACAGTAAATGAGTGTAAACTCTAAAAAAGGTTGAAAACAGTTTCTGTAACAGCGAAATACCGTAAATACTTTTATCAGCCAAAATACAATTTTTTACATCACTTTACTGTAAAATATACACTATTTAACTGTTAAACACACAAACCATTAGGTACGGTACAAGTGTCCAAGGACTTGGAGGAGCTGAGACTCATTAGGGAGCTCCCAGCATGCTTTGCTTCTCCATATTTTCTGTGAGTTTCTTTGTTTTTTTCTGTCTTTGAGACTGATTTTGGGTTGCGTTGGGGTGATCACTGTGTGTGTTTGTGTTCCTGTGCATATTATGTCGAGACGTGTGTTGGTCAGGAAAGTTCACCCAGATACCGAACATTTCTTTAGTGCTTTCAGCAATATCTCCTTTTAAGGGCTGAATACAGGATGCAGTTTGGCTTTATCTAAATACGGCTATATCTCAGTCTTCTTTCTCTAATTTGTCACACAATTTACATGCTAATTTTATAGCAAAACAATGTTTCTTTGTTATTTTTATGTAAATACCATGTTTTTTACAGTGTATATCTGTTTTTTTTTAACAGAAATGTACTGTAAACAAAACAGTCCTTAAGTGTTAAATTTATGATTGCCAAAAACGTGACCGTATATTTTACGGTGAAATTCTGGCAACCACAGCTTCCAGTATTTTACTGTAAATTTTACAGATTTTTTACAGTGTAGCTTTACAGGATTTCACCGTATTATGCGCTGGGGAGGCTGAGGACTGCACATAGAATCTAAAAGTGGGTAATTTATTTACACGATTAAATGAATCGAAATATTTGTATGAGTACAGGATTGTTTTATGCAATTACAGTAAAAATCTGTAAATTTGAATTACCATAGTGTTCCTGTAAAACTACGGTTTTATGGTGTGCCTTAACAAACTACTCCAGCACAGAATGCCCTGCGTCACACTACTGACGGGACATACATGAGATAGATCTGGAGCACAGGCTCCTCCCCCTCTTTTCACTTCCCCTTTGTTGTTGTTGTTGCTGTTGTTGTCATCGTCTCAAGTCCCAGACGATTCCTGACACGTTTTGTGGGCATGAAATATTCAGCTCCTCTCCACCTCTCCATGTAAGGGAATCCCCCCAGGGGCAGTGTGATGATGTCACTAAACATGTTCCCGCGGCACTATACATCACTGACTGGAGCGTGTACACGGGTGAAGTGCTTGGATGAGATTTAGCTGAACGGACCTGGCCCGACTAAATGGATTCCGCGCACATGACACTGGAACCCTCCAGCGCTGGTTCAGAGGGTGGAACCGTGGTGGGTGTAGTCTACAAGTCGTTCAGACGTGGGCTGAGAGGTGGACAATACTGGGACTCCATCACTCAGTGTCACCTGCACACAGGAAGACAGATGTGCTGAGCATAGTGTGGGAAAAGAAGATGCTTTCCACCTGAAACAGAGGCACGCATCTAAGGTATGAAACACAGCTGGACCTTCATCCTCCATCCACCTCTTTTTGTGGATATTTCGAAAAAAACTCATTGAAAAAGGCATGAATACACAAATATCCAAGTGTTTACACTCAGGAAGTGTAATGTTGCCCATATTATTACTGGACATTGTTTGTGTGTGAGTCTGTGTGTGATCATGTGGCCAGTCATTTGAGATAAAACATCATGTTTGCATGAATGCTGTAAGAAAGCAGTATGACGAATGACTTTTAAAAAAGGGAAAAGCCCAAGCACTTTACAGATGTTTAAAGTTTATAATCTTGCAAAGTTTGGGGGTTCTAGCTTCAAAATCTGTAGGAGGAGAACCTGTATTAATTATATACAGTAATAACAATGTTGTAACTATATTATAGATGAAAGAAAATATGTAATAACAATGCCAATACTTAATTTTGGTTTGAAAAACAGAAATGTACCTCTTTTTGAGGTGTATCAAGCGTTAACTGAAGTACTAGGCACTTAAAGTCATTTTAAATGGATACTTCAGAGTTCTGAAGATAAAAATATTATGGCAAAATTTTCTGATGTCTTAATTTTGTTGAGTTCTGCTAAATAATTTGGGTTTACAGTGACTTTAGCTTTAGTAGTAGTAGTATTACCTTATCTCTAACCT
>NC_089805.1:9224534-9372034 GCF_029633855.1 Hoplias malabaricus | reverse complement strand
TAGGTGCGAATGTGTGTCTGTGTTGCCCTGTGACTGGCGCCCCCTCCAGGGTGTATTCCCGCCTTGCGCCCAATGATTCCAGGTAGGCTCTGGACCCACCGTGACCCTGAATTGGATAAGCGGTTACAGATAATGAATGAATGAATGAGTTATTGTTAGTTTTAATCTAGTTTTAAATTAAAAACCAATGTAAAAACACATTTTAGTCTAGTTTTAGCCCTTTAAATTAAACATTAGCCTAATTTTAGTCATGTATTTTTTAGGTTTTACTATTTTGGTGGTATTACTGATTACTAAAATTAATAAAAAATAGCTTAAAATTGTTACTTTTAAAAATATGTTAGCATCCAAAATTACAGAAGGAATCTGGCCAATCTTTTAATTAAAATACATTTTGAATTTATGCAAGTTTACTTTCTAAGTACAAAGTCATTGTAGAAGGCATCGCAAACCAAGAGTCGATTCTAAGAAATTCAACTCTAAGAATCATTGGCCAACAGCTGAAACAAGTGACTCATAGATGCCCAACAAATAAATTATTTGGGAGTTGACTCCTCATCACTACTATGCTCTCATTACCCTGAAACAAATGAAGCAAACGGAGCATTTTCCTGTTTTTATTTCTTAGATCAGTTTTATATCGCCTTATTGTCTGTCCACAGTTTAATCAGATTACTGTGGATGAGTGAGAGATATTGAACTGCAGTGTCCTGTTCCCTAAAGGAGGTGTTCACAGGGGTCAGTGTCTGCAAAAGGCCTTATGATGCAGTGCCAGGATGGCACAATAAAAGGGTGATTAGCCCTAGTACTGAACTAAAAAAGGGATTAGAGGGAATCCCTATTGTCCGTGTCATTGAGGCCAGGAGTATCCACAATGAGGCTCCTGTATAAGACTACAGCTTTCATTCTGAGGGATTATTAGAAGAAAAAAAATGCTTTGACTGTAGCCCAGGTGACGGACACTACAGTTAGTGGTCATATCTGATCAGTTTCAGTGGTAATTCTGTATTGTACTGTATTTATAATGCACTATAAGTCTTGTATTCAAATGCCTGTCATAAGAATGTATAATATAATTACTTAATACTTAATGCTTTATAAACAAAGCATTTTACTTCATAAAGTCACTTCTTCATAAAAACAGTGTGTGGGGTTATTCATCTTCCACCACAACTCCTTTCATCAGTTCATTTTTCCTACCTTAGTCTTAGGGGTAAAGTCTATGTTTTGGATAAGCTGGTGATTAACTCCAATATCTATCCATTCATTCATTCATTATCTGTAAGCGCTTATCCAGTTCAGGGTCGTGGTGGGTCCAGAGCCTACCTGGAATCATTGGGCGTAAGGTGGGAATACACCCTGGAGGGGGCGCCAGTCCTTCACAGGGCAACACAGACACACACACACACATTCACTCACACCTACGGACACTTTTGAGTCACCAATCCACCTACCAACGTGTGTTTTTGCTTTGGCCTCACCATCTCCTCCTTGGTCTCATTCCTTCCCCTTCTGTGCTTTCTCTCCATCCAGAGTGGAGCCAGTCTGTCAACTTTAACACGCACTGAATTTAGAGCCCAGAAAAACTGCACACGTGTGTTTTCCTCATCACTCTGGGTGTGATCTACAAGTTCTATAAGATAAATGCAATTATAGTTCACACTAACTCTGGCCCCACTTGATGGAGACCCAGCTAACGAAAGCAGGCCTCTCCAGCAGCAGGGGGCATCACTATGACTGACTGCGGTGAGTAACAGTGACAGCGACTGATCAAGCAGCGGCCTCAAAGAGACTCGTTGATGCGGCCAGACGGAGGAGGGAGGGCCGGCCGAGTCAAAGCAGACGCTCCCATAGGTGACCGGTCCATCTGCAGTGGAGGAAAACACTCTCTTACTGTCTGCGCTTCAAAGACTCAGCAGCAATAAAAGACCACTCTCTGAAATACCATCAAGCACCGACCCTCACTCAACCATGGCTTCAGCGTTTGTGGGTGTCATTCTGAGCCTTGGAGGCTGTTCTGTAGTACCGCTCTGATGAGGAACTGTCAGAAAGTCACAGTATTCACACTATATTCATATTCATTCATATATCCCTAAACTCCAACTCTAAGCCCAGAACACTAACCCCCAACCTCACCCTAATCCTGACCCTTAACTCCTTAACTTTAATTCTAAGCCTACCTTATTCCTCACCCTAGTGCTGACCCCTAACTCCTTAACCCTAAACCCACCTCATTCCTCACTCTAGTCCTGACCTCTAACTCCTTAACCCTAAACCTACCTAATTCCTCACTCTAGTCCTGACCTCTAACTCCTTAACCCTAAACCTACCTCAATCCTCACCCTAGTGCTGACCCCTAACTCCTTAACCCTAAACCTACCTCATTCCTCACCCTAGTCCTGACCTCTAACTCCTTAACCCTAAACCCACCTCATTCCTCACTCTAGTCCTGACCTCTAACTCCTTAACCCTAAACCTACCTCATTCCTCACTCTAGTCCTGACCCCTAACTCCTTAACCCTAAACCTACCTCAATCCTCACCCTAGTGCTGACCCCTAACTCCTTAACCCTAAACCTACCTCATTCCTCACCCTAGTCCTGACCTCTAACTCCTTAACCCTAAACCCACCTCATTCCTCACTCTAGTCCTGACCTCTAACTCCTTAACCCTAAACCTACCTCATTCCTCACCCTAGTGCTGACCCCTAACTCCTTAACCCTAAACCTACCTCATTCCTCACCCTAGTCCTGACCTCTAACTCCTTAACCCTAAACCCACCTCATTCCTCACCCTAGTCCTGACCTCTAACTCCTTAACCCTAAACCTACCTCATTCCTCACTCTAGTCCTGAGCCCGAACTCCTTAACCCTAAACCTACCTCATTCCTCACCCTAGTCCTGACCTCTAACTCCTTAACCCTAAACCTACCTCATTCCTCACCCTAATCTTGACCTCTAACTCCTTAACTCTAAACCTACCTCATTCCTCACCCTAGTCCTGACCTCTAACTCCTTAACCCTAAACCTACCTCATTCCTCACCCTAGTCCTGACCCCTAACTCCTTAACCCTAAACCTACCTCATTCCTCACCCTAGTCCTGACCTATAACTCCTTAACTCTAAACCTACCTCATTCCTCACCCTAATCCTGACCCCTAACTCCTTAACCCTAAACCTACCTCATTCCTCACCCTAGTCCTGACCCCTAACTCCTTAACTCTAAACCTACCTAATTCCTCACCCTAGTCCTGACCTCTAACTCCTTAACCCTAAACCTACCTAATTCCTCACCCTAGTCCTGACCTCTAACTCCTTAACCCTAAACCTACCTAATTCCTCACCCTAGTCCTGACCTCTAACTCCTTAACTCTAAACCTATCTAATTCCTCACCCTAGTCCTGACCTCTAACTCCTTAACTCTAAACCTACCTCATTCCTCACCCTAGTCCTGACCCCTAACTCCTTAACTCTAAACCTACCTCATTCCTCACCCTAGTCCTGACCCCTAACTCCTTAACCCTAAACCTACCTAATTCCTCACCCTATTCCTGACCCCTAACTCCTTAACTCTAAACCTACCTAATTCCTCACCCTAGTCCTGACCTCTAACTCCTTAACCCTAAACCTACCTCAATCCTCACCCTAGTGCTGACCCCTAACTCCTTAACCCTAAACCTACCTCATTCCTCACCCTAATCCTGACCCCTAACTCCTTAACCCTAAACCTACCTCATTCCTCAACCTAGTCCTGACCCCTAACTCCTTAACTCTAAACCTACCTAATTCTTCACCCTAGTCCTGACCCCTAACTCCTTAACTCTAAACCTACCTAATTCCTCACCCTAGTCCTGACCTCTAACTCCTTAACTCTAAACCTACCTAATTCCTCACCCTAGTCCTGACCTCTAACTCCTTAACTCTAAACCTACCTCATTCCTCACCCTAGTCCTGACCTCTAACTCCTTAACTCTAAACCTACCTCATTCCTCACCCTAGTCCTGACCTCTAACTCCTTAACCCTAAACCTACCTCATTCCTCACCCTAATCTTGACCTCTAACTCCTTAACTCTAAACCTACCTCATTCCTCACCCTAGTCCTGACCTCTAACTCCTTAACCCTAAACCTACCTCATTCCTCACCCTAGTCCTGACCTCTAACTCCTTAACCCTAAACCTACCTCATTCCTCACCCTAGTCCTGACCTATAACTCCTTGACCCTAAACCTACCTCATTCCTCACCCTAGTGCTGACCTCTAACTCCTTAACCCTAAACCTACCTCATTCCTCACCCTAGTCCTGACCTCTAACTCCTTAACCCTAAACCTACCTCATTCCTCACCCTAGTCCTGACCCCTAACTCCTTAACTCTAAACCTACCTCAATCCTCCTGTTATTCCCTAACCTTAATAGCTATAGATATATAGCTTCACCCACAACACCAACAACACACTCATCCCTTCACTCTAGTACTCACTGTAGCTATAGCTCCACCCACAACGTCAGCGCCAACCTACTGATTCCTAAGAATGCGATTTATGAATTCTGAGAATATCTTTTACAGGAAATTAATATAAATCATGCAGCAATTTCTAGAATTCCTATACAGTAACACAGGTACTAACTTTAACAGAAATCAACTTGAATGATTATTTACAATTCAGTGTCCAGTTTGTGGCATTACAATTTACATTACAGTCATTTTTACACAAATCACATTGGTTTACGGTGGTATTAAAGCATGTTAGATAAAATAATCAATAACTATCTCAATTAAAAAAATCAGATATCAACTCAAGCTCTTCTGATCATCACTAGTGCTCACCTTCTGAAGCAATAATGGAAGAACTGAAAAATATGGAGATCCGAATCTTGCAGACTGGAGCTGTTATCTTTATAATGAGATCTCCACATCACATCAAATTACCTGCTCTTACAGACGCTTTAACACACCGAGATGAGACGTCAGCAGTGGATTGACTTTAAGCATCTCCCCAGAGGGTCCCGAGAATCAGGAGAGCAGGAGAATGCACTAACAGCTTTCAGACTCCAACAGACTCCCAAAGAAAATAGGTATGGGTGAAAGCCATTGTGGAGAAATGCACACATAATGTCCACTTTCTGTTCAGCTCTTGTCTAGAATCATAACGCAAGCCAAAGGAAAAGGACATGAAAACTAGAAAAGAATCTCTTCCATGTGTCATACACACGTTAGCGCCACTGACCATACATGAGCACTCTGTGGCAGGAAGTACCTGGCAATAAACAGTGCCCCCTCTCAGTGACCCCCTAATTTAAAAAGACTTACTACAACAAGCCCTTCAACCGTAAGCTTCATACACTGAGATGTATGTGTGTGTCATTACGTTATGAAAGAGCAGTAACACGTCCTGTGAATCCTGAGCAGAGTAATAATGGAGCGCCGAGCGAACGCAGTGTCACCTTCACGGTGATGTGCGCGCTCAGCCTGAGGCGAGTCTCTGCCCTCGGAGAATTACTTCGTTTCCCAGCATGCACCTCCACGTGGCCCTCCTCGTGAACTCCTGTTGCTCGAGGCCGTTTGAAGGCGCTGAGAGTTTGGCTGGCACTCGGTCCACCTTGACTCCTGTCCTCTGCTTCTGCTAACGCTAGCAATTAGCACCTCCGCCCTAACAAAGGTATCAGGACAAGAGGAGGCCAGCTGCGGTGGGACAGAAACAAAAGGATTTTAAGAAGAAAGCAACCTCCAAAATCAATCCTTAGCATATTTGTGTGTACGCCATCCCTGTTTAACCCTTTCTACAGTAACTGGATTAGCTGCTATTTCTGCCATTGCTTCTCCAGCCCTCTGTTATCAGTATGACGTGAGGCTGATGTTCTGCTTGGGTTTGATGTGGAATGACCACACTCAAATTAGATATTCATTTGGTTGGTGTGACCAGAAATCGACTGCGTTTATGTAAAGTGGTCATCTTTTATTGCTTCAAACGCCATTCTGAATAAGCTCTCACTCACTCTAAATCAAACACAGGGCCTCCAGCAGGACAGAAAGTCTGTAGTGATAGGAGACATGGAGCAACCAGTGCTCTGATTCTGCTCTGATTATTTCACATGCACACACCAGGGCTCCTCTAGCAGCAGAATTACACCAGGAGAAAAAAAAAAACGGATCCAGCCAGAAATGTAAAGAATCAGAGACTTTAAAAAAGAAGAGGTCATATGTCAGTTAATGTAAATCTCCCCATTCTTGTCCCCTCAAGATGAAGAGAGAGAGAGAGAGAGAGAGAGAGAGAGAGAGAGAGAGAGAGAGAGAGAGAATGTCAGGAATAGACTGAGAGAAAGAGAGAGTGAGACATATATCCAGAGAGAGGGAGGACAGACAGTGAGAGTGAGAGAAAGTCATTCAGAGGCTGAATAAGATTACACCAGCCCAATAAAGCCCTCATTGCTGCTCACTCTAGGAAGTGTGTGGAGCATGTGGCAGATTACAGAAATAAAGCAGGACGCTAATGTCTGAAGTTCCAGATTTAGATCATGGCATCCCTCTGCCAGCAGCAACAAACTGCTCAGGCAGGAGATAGCGCTATAGTGTTAAAGCCAAATAAATTCGCTCTAATGTCTCCCAATATAACGCCTCCCTAAGATCCCACTGTAACATTCCTTTGCCTCCTTACGTTCCGCACTGACACACTATGGACACAAGGGCAGCATTCGCAGGGCTAGCTGAGGCTTACACACACTTAAGCGGTCAGGGAGACTGAATGCCCAGCAGGATGTAGTGGACAATGGCACAAATTAAAAAATCCCTCAGACTGGCTGGTTATATCACGACAAAAACAAATATTCCTCCATTTTCTCCCTGGTTTGACCGGTGTAAACAGTAGTGAAAGTTACAATGGTATTTAAGTCACTTTCATTACTTTAGTATTTAAGTATCTTTATAATTTTCTTTGAAGTATTGCTGTGATGCACTTTGAGCTGCATCGATGTACAAGTATTATGCAAGTGAAGCTTATTATTATTATTCATTCATTTATTATCTGTAACCCTTATCCAGTTCAGGGTCGCGGTGGGTCCAGAGCCTACCTGGAATCATTGGGCGCAAGGCAGGAATACACCCTGGAGGGGGCGCCAGCCCTTCACAGGGCACTTTTGAGTCGCCAATCCACCTACCAACGTGTGTTTTTTTTGGACTGTGGGAGGAAACCGGAGCACCAGGAGGAAACCCACGCGGACACAGGGAGAACACACCAACTCCTCACAGACAGTCACCAGGAGCGGGAATCGAACCCACAACCTCCAGGTCCCTGGAGCTGTGTCACTGCGACACTACCTGCTGTGCCACCTTGCCGCTCTTATAATTATTATTATTATTACTATTATTATCAGTAGGAGTAGTAGTATTAGTAGTAGTAGTGGTAGTGGTAATATTATAACTTCTAGGTCCGTCCCTGGTCAGAATCCCAAGAGAGCGCTTCTGGTGCTGTCTTCCTTCACCACTCCATCACTCCATATAATGCTTCACCTGTGAGGTAAAAACAACAGACCTGGCTACTTGCTGTTCTCCTCCAAAACTGTTGAGCTGTTTTTGTTTTGCTAGCATCAGTTTGAAACATATAATGGATATGATTAAATTAGACTCAGGAAGGTGGGTGAATCTGGCACTGATGGGAACACAATAACCAGTGACCAGTTAAAAAATAAACGTACCTACATCTCGCCCCCTACATTTCACACCCAAAATGTCCAGGCAACACATGTTTCAGCTCGTTTTTTCAAGGACGTCTGTAAACTCTACACAAAAGCTAAGCATCTCTGCTCATGTATATAGCGCAAACGTAGCCATGCGACGAGAAGGTTGCGCTGAAGGTCATTGAGATTACTGGGAGTGAGCGAGTGAGGAGGGGAAATTAGATGATGAGTGTTCAATTACAAGCCCTCTCCCCCAGGAGCGGCCCAAGGAAAGAGGCGAGATGGAAGATGTGTTGATAGAGATCGCCACCTTGATCGTCAAGCACTGTGAAATCAATTTAGTGCCAGTCTCATGCTTTATACATCATGTATTTTTAACAGTGTCATTTAGAATGCCCTCTTCGCGTAATATTAAATGATGTCACCATATGGCGGCGACTGGGATCGGTCCCATGCTTCAGCTGCTCTGGATTAATTCATCACCATCAGTCATGTTACTTATCTGTTAAATGGGAGCGGATAAGAAAACGCTTGGACTTTCTGCTGCTGGTAGAAAGGAAAATGCCCACTGACCTTCAGCTGCACTCTTTAAAAACAAAGCTCTCCAAATGCTTCCAGGCTTGGCGGTTCGGTTAATGATAGGTGGGGGCTATTTAATGAGTCCATATCTTATATTTACATTGGGTATGATCTCCCTCACACCTCCCGGGGTCAAGCAAAACAAGGACTTTTGAGTTACAGTGCAGTGAAAAGCTCATATCGGTTGACATTGTGTACAAAAAGAATATGTTCATCTCAACGATAAGTAACTGACCATGTATTTCCATGTATTCTATACATTGACATTGATATTAAGCAACAAATCTAGGGCTTTACCTCAGCGTTTTTGCTCCTGGGCTCCCCCTACAGCTGCAGAGGGTAATGCACGCTTACAGCACTGTCCTGAAATTTAAAAAATGTGGGGTGGTTTCCTGCCCACTTCCAAGATACATAGTGTAGATTCTGCAGTGCTGATCCCAGAGTAGCAACAACAGAGGCTCTATTTTCCCTATTACAGCTCAAGGAAGCATCACAATGAAGCTGTAATTGTAAGATAAATATATATAATGAGCTCTGTTCTGATTGGCTGTCCTGTGTTTTGCCTCATGCATGAATAGGGAGCTCAACTCTTGTCAGCAGAATATGCAAATCATCACTGTCCAATTAAAATCATGCATCTCGTACTTTAATGACTGGAATGTGATATAATTACATCATGGCGATGGGGTGACTACATGCACCAAGTCGTATTCTATTCCCATGTCATTAAAATTAAAGAATGCTCTTTATATCACTGTACCTTTAAGACTGACACATGTAAATGAGCTCTGCTTTGAGTGGCTTACCAGAAATGAGCCTCAGTCAGAAAGGAACAGTAGTTGAAACACTCCGTATAACGTGCATGGGTGGAGCTAAAGTTCTCCACCCCTTGCTTGGCAGACTAGGGTTTGATACCCTAGTCTATGCTTCTCTGCATAAGATCATCAGCATAATGCGAATAAAGACAAACGCACATGGTCCTCCTCTGAGTTCTGCCCCAGGAGGGGAGCCCTACACTGAGAGCCTCGGTGGGGGGCGAGGCTTTTCTGGAAGCTTTATTTTCAAAAGTTTGAGAAAGTCTGGGGATGTATACGAGGAAAAGTGAGTGACATGGAGCCCCCCCACAGACCCCCACCCACTCCTTCACTTCTCATCCAGCCGAGGTTACATGACAGCGAGAGGTCAGTCTTATTAAAGAGTCAAAGCTGTGGACGAGAAGGTCCTGTTCCCTCGCACTGTGACACCCTCTGTCACTTAACACCGGCCATGTCCTGTCTGTTTGAGCCTCGCTCTCACCTCCAGCACAGAAACCAACACTGACAGGCATTTGACAAGTGTGACAAGGGCGAGAGAACTGCGGGGAGAGAGAGAGAGAGAGAGAGAGAGAGAAAGAGAGAGAGAGAGAGAGAGAGAGAGAGAGAGAGAGTAAGAGTAAGAGGGGGAAAGGGGAGGTGGAAGTAGGTAGGGATAGAGAGAGAAGTGATAGTGTAATGTCACAACTGTCAAATTCCCATAGAGCTGGATGGAGAAGGAATTAGAGAGAGAGAGAGAGAGAGAGAGAGAGAGAGAGAGAGAGAGAGAGACACTACAGTCCCTCATGCTATCATCCAGTTGGTGAGCGCAGGCACGCAGACGCTCTAAGTAAACAGTAAATCAATGATGTGCAGAAGAGCTGGACGCTGCTCTGAGAGACGCATTCAGACCTTTATATGTCCAGACGCCTCCTGGTCAGACTAAAAGGCTCTGGACATCGGACGGTTGCTGTCAGAGCAGCGATGGACGTAGCACTGGAAATGATCTTACAACAGTGAGTCAGCACATTAAACAACAGGCTATCAGACATTCATCAGATTCGTACCGTCCAAGGGTTAACAGGCGCCGCTTATAAAACATGACCTCAGCAGCTTTAACAGACACCGATTATGGACAAAGATGACTTCCAGTTCATACCACAGCATCGCTAAAGTAACATGGTGGTTGTTTTTTATAAGATGGAAAAGACAGATTGATGTCTTTTACCCCCTGATATAAACCTGCTGATAGAGGAGTCATGGCACGTGTATGTTCATGCTGCACACAGTGATATAAATCAGAGTAGAATCAGAGCTCTGTGTTGGCTTTGGGGTAAGTGCAGGAGCTATGAAGTGGTCAGAACTGACCCCGGTTGTGTTTAATCAAAGGAACGGCCTAACCATTTCTGACTAACAAAATACAAACTGCTTTTTATAGCTACACTATATATATTTTTAAATGTTTTATTACACATGGTAGAACTGAAACCTCTCATTTCAACACAGCAGCAACTACAACCACCCAGGACTGCCAGTCCAAAGGCTTCTTCAACTGTTTCTGGCTGTCTTCCCAACAATGCTGGAATAAAGCCAAGGTCAGAGCCCTGGCCTTTCAGGAAATAACCTCCTAAACTGAAATTTCCACCGCTTGTCGGGATTGATCCTGTAGGTTCCTTGATAACCTCCCACTTTGTACCTCTCCAAGACGGAGTGAACGCTATCAGCTGCCAGAACTCCAGAAAAAGACAGTGTTTCAGAGTGGCAGAGCTGGCGGAGATTTCAAATGTCAGCTCCTGCTTCTGCGAGTGTTTACAGATGGAGCGGAAGGCTTTTGAAAGGGATTTTGTCAGGATTCAAAGACTTGTTCCAAAGCGAGGCGATGCACTCCTTCACGCTGGTGTTAGAAAGTGGTGTGTTCTCACACCTGGGAATAAGCAGCTCTCACAGTTTTAATTTATATAGTTTGTTGAGACTGTGTTTTTCCTGACTCCAAAGTGGGATAATGTTTGTATGTCACATTATTCACCATTTGGTGCCAAGGGATTCCGACGTCTACAGCGTAATTTGTTGACGTCGGCGTAATGGGTTTTACAAATGGATGTCCCAGTCATGTGTGGGTGGTAAAGAACCCACCAGCCCAGGAAGTATGATGCTAGTAGCAGGAGCAGTTTGGTTTTCTGGAAGCTTATTTACACACAACTATTATTACTCAAACTCAACACAGCCTTTCAGAGAGTCTCTATCTCTTGCTGTCTCCCCTTGGTTCTCCAAGGCTCTCTCTAACGTATACCCACCTTCATTCACATGAGGACGATGTTGGCAGGTAATCAGGGGGAGCCAGAGTGAGTGATTCACATGGCTTGGGTCTTGGCATTCAACAGTTATCCTCAATCTCTGGGTGGTCCCCAGTCTCCTCGTCACTATGACAGTGTTGTCTAGCATAGACATCTGTCAGCTGGTGTGACATACCTGGGCAGTTTGCATTCCTCTCTGATATGCTAAACCTTTCAGTAGAGTTGAGGTCAGCTTCAGCTTCAAAAAGAAGTGGTGGGCTGGCATCCCATGTCTTCGCATGTTCATCCCCACCGCCCAAGGATGGTGGCATGGAGTGACAGAGCACAGGCTGCCATCAGTTCCTCACAGCAACGTTCCAAAATGTTGTAAAGCCTTGCCAGGAGATTAGAAGCTGTTACCAAGCTAAAGGAAGCATAAACTATTTTTAAATACCCCTGATATCCAAAAACAAACAGGTTCCTACAAATTCCTGACAATACCGTGTATGTTAGAAAAACCAAAAAAGTCTGTTTTAATAAAGTGAGGATGACTTTGTTGGTGGTCACTTGTACAGAAGCACTGCCCCAGTCCTGCTTAGGATTCTGGACTACGTCTCCCATCAAGACCGTCTCCCTTTTCTCTCCCAACAAAAAGGCATTATTTTATCTAAATGTATTCATTCTTTGATCGCAACAAGCGATCAATATCCATTTAGGCACTATAGCATTGATTTCCATAATGTGCAGCCCCCCCCCCTACCCCCCACCCCCACAACCCTCCACAACCTCCCTGCTTCAAAATGAATCCACTGACATTGTTTTTGAAGCATGACCTGAATTAATGCAGTTGTCTGCGATATGAGGAGAGTCTGCAGTCGAACGTATAGCCTTCCCATTAGTCCGACACTGTGCGCCTGAAGTCCGATAATATCAGCGTTCTTAGATTCCTCCCATTACTTCATCCATTATCGTTAGATGAATATTAATAACCGTGAATCATAAACACTGCAGGTGTTGTTGGATTCCTTCTTGGATTAGTGACTTCATTCTCAATGAGTAGCACGAACACCTGGACGTTCCTTTACCTGACATTGACACTGAACATCTCCCCCATAATGTTCTACCAATCCACCCACGTCCAGCACAGTCAGTGATCCACCAGATGAGGCTCCTAAATGTTCTCTGATAGCCCTTTGACTTTAGATTTTTTTGGGTTTTTTTCAGGCATTTCTTCCTCATGCGCATGACAAGACTGTCCTCCTGAGTCTTGATTCCTCTTAGTGTTCCTCCTCATGCTCTTAAGGGCCTTCTGAATCTTCTCTGTGGTTCTTTTGTGTGATCTTAGAGACTTGGAGCTCTTGGAGATATTAGTGTTTTTAAGTCTTAGTTCTTCTCTGTGATTCTTTATTCTTCTCTTAAGAGTTTCTCGTCCTGTTCTCTATTCGCTCGTGATCTTCTTAGTGTTTGTCCTCATCCTGAGTCTTGGTTTCTCCCAGTGTTTTTTTTTTATCCTCATTCTCTTAGTCTTGGATCATTTTTTGTGTTTTTTCTCAAGAGTCTTTTGAGCCTTGACTCTTCTTGATGTTTGCTCTCATGCCCTTAATCATCTTATGAGTTCTCTTAGTTCTGCTCAGTATTCTCCCATATTTCCTGAGAGTCTTCTGAATCTTGGTTCCTCTTTGTGCTCTTACTCATATTCTTAAGAACCTTTTTTTTTTATTTTGGATTCTCTTTGTGTTCTACCTCATATTCTTTTTAAAAATGAAAGATTTTTGAGTCTTGGTTCCTCTTGCTGTTCCTCTTTTCAATATTCTTTTGAGTTGTGGCTCCTATTCATATTCTTCAGTGTCATTTAAGTCTTGGATCCTCTACTAGTTCTACCTCATGTTGTCTTTTTCCTCTTTGTGTGCATCCTCATGCTTTTAGGAGTCATGGTTCTACTTAGTTTTCTTGGTTTCTTCCAGTGTTTCTTCTTCATATTTTGATAACTGTCTTCCGAGTCTTGGTTCTTAAGAAGTTTCTTCTCTGGATTCCTGTTTTGTTGTTGAGTCTTGTTTTTCTCCTCTCTCTCTCTAAGGGAGTTTCTCGTTCCGAGCTGTGACTGAAGACGTTGACAAGATGAGTCGATACTCCTGTAACTGTCCGCTGATGGTGTAGACCCCGTGGTCAGCGCTGTACGCGGTAGTGTTTACTTGGAAGCGGCTAAAGTTGTGTTTATGTTCTCTGACTCCGCAGGCAATGGACGGTCAGAAGCTTCCTCTGATTGACAGGTTCTCCACAGCAGCTCTGACCGGCCGCAGTTTGGAGCCGACTCCGCTGCCCTTCGTTTCCTGAGTGACAGACCACCGCTGACGGACAGTGAGGCTCATCGGATCAAAGTCAGAAAGTGATGGGAGAGAGACAGGTGGTATGCTGGAGGAATACTGGACCGAGAAAGAGAGAGAGAGGCTTTTTTTTAGGACAGTGTGGATCTTCACTGCACTCTGGTGAAACTTCAATGTAGTTCCAAAAGTTTGGGGACACCCACTCACCCAGTAAATGTGAAATGAAGGGCTTTAACAGGTATCTTTGGTTAGCCACAGAAATTAATTTAAAGTTTGCAGAACAGAAAAAGGACCCAACTTATTTGCGTGTGTTTCTTATAAGTTCGCATCATATTTATTACACGGCATGTTTATGAGCATGTTTTAAGCAGCACTGGTGGGGAGGGAAGCCTGCTGAGTTGCGCAGAGCTGCGCAGGCCACACGCTGATGTGCATAATTTGAAGCAACCAGGTTTAATACAGCTCGGCTCAGCAAGGTGCCCCAGGCTGCGGCGGCGGATAATAATGAGATCCATCCACTTTAAAGACACTTCGGAGGCCAAAGGCGCCATTGGCTGAAATTAAGCAAATTAGCCAGAGGTGAGACATAATGGCCCTCTCTCTCTCTCTCTCTCTCTCTCTCTCTCTCTCTCTCTCTCTCTCTCTCTACATTTCCCCTTTTTCTCTTTCTCTATCTTTCTCCCTCTCAGTCTCATAATTTTTTTCTCGTTTTTATTTTTTCCGGTTCTCAATTCAATTCCATTCAATAAGCTTCCATTTCTCTCTTTTCCTTTCTCTGTTCTTTTTCTCTAATTATTTTTTTCTCACATTCTTTTCTTTTTGACTTTCTTGCTCTCAACCCCCTACCCCCTCTGTACAGTGAGATCAGAGAAACAGTAGATCATGAGAAACAGTAGGAAATGCTGACTGTCCAGAGAGAGAGAGAGAGAGAGAGAGAGAGAGAGAGAGAGAGAGAGAGAGCGAGGGAGAGAGAGAAACCTCCTCAGTTTTCTGTGTTGGCTCAGAGTCACTGAGCTATTTGAATCTGGAAGCTACTCACACAGTTCACCCTTTTCCTTCTCTCTTTCCACCTCTCATCTATCAATCTCTCTCTCCCTGTTTCTTTATTCATTTTTTTTTCTTTTCTCTCTCTCTCTCTCTCATTCTGGAGGTTTGCTGAGGGCAGAGAAGGGCAGAGAAGGTCAAGGTCATGCTGACCAGTGCCTAGTGCGTGTAACAGGATCGTCTCTCTGCTGATCGAGCGTGTGCTTTTCCAGACGACTCGGTGACAGACAGGAAACGTGGGGGAAAATATACGACTTTCCATCCTGACGAGCTATTGAACGGCCATGAGCCCCGCTGACCGTTTCAGATGCTGGAGAAAAATGACCTCTGTCTCGATGCCCATTGATTTTTTTTCTCCACACGTAACGTTTTCTGTGGCTAATAACAGTAATTCTAAGACCCAGTGACCACCGGCCGTAACAGAGCTTTGTGGCGATGGTTTATGGAAAAAACCAACCCTGGACGATCCATCATCGACGTCATCTACAATCCCTTACTGCAGCAAACTAGCACCATTCCTTTTCTCATTCTTTCTAAGTCTCTCTATCTTTCTCTCTTTGTATCAACCCCCATCTACCTGTCTATTTCCATCCCTTAAAAAATCCCTTCTTCTGAGTGAGACACGTGTTGTGTTCGCTCCGTGTCCACTACACCACCCCAGTGCTACCTTCTCTGGCCATCGGCATTGAATGGAGTCTGAGTCTGCTCTTTAACTCTCCACAGTGTAAATATTGACCCATACACCTCGTTTATTTTCAAAGGTTGAAGGGTCCAAACAAATCAGAGAAGAGAGGGGGGCTGAGAGAGAGAGAGAGAGAGAAAGAGAGAGCGAGAGAGAGGTGCTGAGAGAGTAGAATAGATGCAGGTAAGGGCAGGTGTTATGTGAGTCCTCAGGGCCTTTAAATCCTTCTTGTCTCTTCCTCGATCCTCTACAAACCTCTGCAGTAACATTCGGAGAAGAAACCGAACGTGCCGAGGCCAAGGCCCCCTGATAGCTCACCGCGCGTACTTCATTATATTCTAAATCGATTCAACTGCTGAGCATTCTGGGAGGGTGGAGGGGAGTGGCAGGGGAGCGAAGACGGAGAGAGATATGCTGTAGTTCAGCTCAGTCCAGACTCTCCCACTGTACAGTGATCCAGCCAATGAAAGCAGCCATTGTCAGCGACTAATAGTTCCTGTCAGTATTTTACTCTTTGCTCTTCCCCAGTTCAGTTGTTAGCGGGGTCGTCTAGAGAGTGTGAAAAAACAAAAAAATAATAAACATTTGGAGATAAGAATTAAATGTTCTGTACTTACATCAATTAATTAAAATTAAAATATTTGAAAGACAAAGAAATAGAAACAGGAAAATGCTCCGTCTGTTTGCTGTTGTCAGGGCCATGCGGAGGCGGAGGCGGAGTAGTGAAGAGGAATTGACTTCCAAAGGTTCTTTGAGCATCTGGCAGTCTTTCATAAAATTGAGACTGGAGCTGACTCAGTCTCGGATTGCAGCGCCTTCTAAATAAATGCAAAATGTATTTGAACAGTGTGGCACAGTTGTGCAGCGGGTAGTGTCGCAATCACACAGCTCCAGGGACCTAGTGGTTGTGGGTTCGAGTCCCGCCCCTGGTGACTGTCTGTGAGGAGTGTGGTGTGTTCTCCCTGTGTCTGCGTGGGTTTCCTCTGGGTGACTGTCTGTGAGGAGTGTGGTGTGTTCTCCCTGTGTCAGCGTGGGTTTCCTCCGGGTGACTGTCTGTGAGGAGTGTGGTGTGTTCTCCCTGTGTCTGCATGGGTTTCCTCCGGGTGACTGTCTGTGAGGAGTGTGGTGTGTTCTCCCTGTGTCTGCATGGGTTTCCTCCGGGTGACTGTCTGTGAGGAGTGTGGTGTGTTCTCCCTGTGTCTGTGTGGGTTTCCTCCGGGTGACTGTCTGTGAGGAGTGTGGTGTGTTCTCTCTGTGTCTGTGTGGGTTTCCTCCGGGTGACTGTCTGTGAGGAGTGTGGTGTGTTCTCCCTGTGTCTGCGTGGGTTTCCTCCGGGTGACTGTCTGTGAGGAGTGTGGAGTGTTCTCCCTGTGTCCACATGGGTTTCCTCCGGGTGACTGTCTGTGAGGAAAGTGGTGTGTTCTCCCTGTGTCTGCATGGGTTTCCTCCGGGTGACTGTCTGTGAGGAGTGTGGTGTGTTCTCCCTGTGTCTGTGTGGGTTTCCTCCGGGTGACTGTCTGTGAGGAGTTTGTTGTGTTCTTCTTGTGTCCGCGTGGGTTTCCTCCAGGTGACTGTCTGTGAGGAGTGTGATGTGTTCTCTCTGTGTCTGTGTGGGTTTCCTCCGGGTGACTGTCTGTGAGGAGTGTGTTGTGTTCTCCCTGTGTCTGCGTGGGTTTCCTCCGGGTGACTGTCTGTGAGGAGTGTGTTGTGTTCTCCCTGTGTCAGCGTGGGTTTCCTCCGGGTGACTGTCTGTGAGGACTGTGTTGTGTTCTCCCTGTATCTGTGTGGGTTTCCGCCGGGTGCTCCAGTTTCTTCCCATGGTCCAAAAACACATGTTGGTAGGTGGATTAGTGTGAGTGTGTGAGTGAATGTGTGAGTGTGTGTCACCCCGTGAAGGACTGGCGCCCCCTCCAGGGTGTTTTCTTGCCCTGCTTCCAGTGATTCTGCTCCGGACCCACCGTGACCCTGAACTGGATAAGCTGAATGAATAATTTTGGATGTTAATGTTTTAAAATCTAACACAAATTTAGGCAATTTTTGAAAGTTCTTAATAAAATTTAAAAGACTAAATCTCACAATAATTATTTGACTAAAACTAAATAAGTATCAGCTGCCAAAACAAACAGTGCATACCTCTGTACAAATTCACACTCACCCAATCACTCTTCCAGTTCTCCAGCTACAGCTATCCCTACGGAAGCCTGGAAAGAGACATTTTTTGCTTGCTCCAAAAGAAACACACTGCAAGCCTTGGCCTCAAAAAAAAAAATGAAAAAGATTTCTCTTTACAGAAGATTAAGTCTTGGCGCAGTTTCAGGACGAAATACATGTTTCTTTCTCTCTCCTTTCTCCTGAGCGCCGTCTGCCGACTCTGAGTCAGCCTGCCTCGCCTTTTCATATTTCATGAGCCCAGAAAAGATCTGCAGCTTCCTCTCATTGTGATGGTGATTTCCCCCTTTTCTCTTTAATCCCGACAAACCAGATTATGAATGCTCCTCTCCTCTTAAAGAAGGAATGGAAATGGAAATACAACTAGGCTTCCTCTCCCCCCCCCCACCACCATATCCTCCTGGTAGGAATGACAGGTCTCTCTCTCTCTCTCTCTCTCTCTCTCTCTCTCTCTCTCTCTCTCTCTCTCTTGTGTGAATTAATTAGCCAGATTTGTATGAAAATAGGTTTGGCGTGACATCTGGTCTGGCTGGAAGTGCTAAGTGCTAATGAGGCTTATTCAGATGATCTGCGTCTGTTGACTGTGTCTGGCAGAGCAGAAGCAACTGATGACCTGCTAGCCTTATATTCTCTCTCTCTCTCTCTCTCTCTCTCGCTCTCTCTCTCTCTCTCTGTCTCTCTCCCTCTCTCTCTCTCTGTCTCTCTTTCTCTCTCTCTCTCTCTCTCTCTCTCTCTCTCTCTCACTCTCTCTCTCTCTCTCTCTCTCTCTCTCTGTCTCTCTCCCTCTCTCTCTCTCTCTCTCTCTCTCTGTCTCTCTTTCTCTCTCTCTCTCTCTCTCTCTCTCTCTCTCTCTCTCTCTCTCCCTCTCTCTCTCTCTCTCTCTCTCTCTCTCTCGCTCTCCCTTTCTCTCTCTCTCTCTCTGTCTCTCTCTCTCTCTCTCACTTTCTCTCTTTCTCTCTCTGTCTCTTTCTCTCTCTCACTTTCTCTCTCTCTCTCTCTCTCTCTCTGTTTTTCACACACACACACACACACAAATTATCACTTTCATTTTCTTTGTATCTCTTTCACTCTCTAAGTTCAGGTGAAACTCAACTGTCATATCTCTCCATTTTTCACTTTCTTACTGCCTCTCAAACGGCCTTTCACTCTTATATTCTCTCTCTCTCTCTCTCTCTCTCTCTCTCTCTCTCTCTCTCTCTCTCTCTCTCTCTCTGAAGCAGCTGACAGTCAGAGACTCTTATAAAAAGGTTCTTGAGCTTTTTTTGGCCTTGCGTTCCTTCAGGAGACGAGGCTGCAGCTCCAGATCAGTGCAGCAGGAGAAACAGAAGGAGCGCTGGACGGCAGGCAAAGCTCAGTAGAGAACGATACAGAGCATATTTGAGAAAACGAACCAATGAAAGTTTACAGAATAAGAATAGGACAGGATTTGTGTGTGTGTGTGTGTGTGTGTGTGTGTGTGTGTGTGTGTGGCAGGGGCAGTTGCAGGCCTGAGTGTTTTCATGACCACCAATGGGCCAACACTATACGCCATCTTTACTGCGATAAAGCAGCAAACACTGTTCATGAATGTGATTATTTATGATTGTGACATTTATCACACACAGTGCAGCGCATGAAGAATCAACTTGCGCTGGAGTCCCAGAATGAGCTGGTTTACACTCCACGGGGTGGACCTCTCATTTCAAAACCACTAGGTGTCAGTTTAATGAATGTTCCATATCATATTTCTACATTCATGCACTGTTTAATGCGACTAGCCTGTTACCTACAGTGCTTTCCTCAGACTCCTGTTTCCCCCCCAGTCCAGCAGTAAAGATCAGACCGGCACAGAGGCCTGTGTAAGGCACGGTCTGATAAGCTGCTGTTTGTGTGGAGTGGGTTGGAGAGTTGTGTATCTGCAGGTACTTCAGCTAAAGATAGATAAGAGGAGCACTCTCTACTACTTTAAAGCATTATCATCCTATAGAAGTCATGGTGCGTTCCCATCAGAGCAGAGGGTGCACGCATTCGAGTGTATGGGTGTATACAGCAGGGTCTACGTATTGGCTAAGGGTTATAAAAATGTCTAGCTTAAAGTAATGACTTCATTTTTCAAAATAATGACTTGGTTTTACTGAATACATTATTTTAAAGGGGACATATGATGAAACACACTTGTTGTCCAGCCATTTTTTTCGGTGCTGTCTGTGTGGATTGTGGTGTGTTCTCCCTGTGTCTGCATGGGTTTCCTCCGGGTGACTGTCTGTGAGGAGTGTGGTGTGTTCTCCCTGTGTCTGCTTGGGTTTCCGCTGGGTGACTGTCTGTGAGGAGTGTGGAGTGTGGTGTGTTCTCCCTGTGTCTGCGTGGGTTTCCTCCAGGTGACTCTCTGTGTGTAATGTGGTGTGTTCTCCCTGTGTCTGCTTGAGTTTCGGCCAGGTGCTCCAGTTTCCTCCCATGGTCCAAAAACACATGTTGGTAGGTGGATTAGTGTGAGTGTGTGAGTGAATGTGTGAGTGTGTGTCGCCCCGTGAAGGACTGGCGCCCCCTCCAGGGTGTGTTCTTGCCCTGCTCCCAGTGATTCTGTGTAGGCTCCGGACCCACCGATATGCCATGAGTCTGAATTTTAAAAAAATCTGATTTGCATTCACATTTCTCTGGAAAAATCTGATTTGTATCAAAACGTTCAAACCCTGTTATGTGAACACAGCTTCAGTCCCTCCTCACTCCTGCTGTTCCGATGCTGTTCTGCTGCGTCTGAGAATAACTCATCCCAGTTCACGGCCCCATAAACTGGCACAGGGGCTGGGAAAGGATGTTTTCATTCTTTCTCTTTTTTTTTCAAGGAAGGTTTTGTTTCGCTAAGCATTGTGGAGGCAGAGAATGGGCAGCGGATTGAGCTGAAAAAGGAAAGCGAGAGAGAGAGAGAGAGAGAGAGAGAGAGAGAGAGAGAGAGAGAGAGAGAGAGAGAGAGACGGAAATAGATGGCGAGGACGCCCTTATTCAAGGTTAACCCCTCAGAATGCGATCTATTCCCACTGTACCGTCGGCTCAGCACTTTTCGCTTCAGTATCATTTATCAAGGAGAAAGCCGAGTCCAAAGCGTCCGACGCCTCGCCGCTCCGTCCAATCACCGTGACTCACGCAGCTCGCTGTCTGAAAAAGGAGATTTGGAGATTTGGATTGGGAAGTTATTACAGGCATTCACACACTCCATGGATAAGTGTGTCTATGTAATGTTGGTTTAATGGCACTGTAATCCTGTATGAGAGGTGTTCAGTAGGTTCTCTGTACGGATACAATCTACTAATCCTGCAGGTAATTTCTGAATTGTAGAAAGTACAGTTTCTGAGGGGCTACAAACAAACGGTTCATTTCGATCATTAGTTGAGTTATATTCACTACGAAAACTAAACTAACGTCACGTCATAACGTCAGAAACGTAAACAGTGTACTAAAAGGCCATACCTTTCATTCATTATCTGTAAACGCTTATCCAGTTCAGGGTCGCGGTGAGTCCAGAGCCTACCTGGAATCATTGGGCGCAAGGCGGGAACACACCCTGGAGTGGGCGCCAGTCCTTCACAGGGCAACACAGACACACACATTCATTCACACCTACGGACACTTTTGAGTCACCAATCCACCTACCAACATTTGGTTTTAGACTGTGGGAGGAAACCAGAGCACCCGGAGGAAACCCACGTGGACACAGGAAGAACACAACACACTCCTCACAGACAGTCACCCGGAGCGGCAATCAAACCCACAACCTCCAGGCCCCTGGAGCTGTGTGACTGCGACACTACCTGCTGCGCCACCGTGCCGCCCAAGGGCATACATACTATAACGTATTCATTTGTACGTAGTCGTTGCCGTGCGCCCCCGGGATATATTGACAACATGCGGTATTCCAACCAAAACACCACACGGACATGGCGCCGGTGTTGCCATGGTGCTAATTATTTGTTGATGAAGGTTCAAAAGTGAAAGGCTGACTTTGTGATGCTGACTTGTGGGTTTCTAAATTCATTGGTAAAACAAGTAATAGTTTTGCACCTTACACTAGCTAGCTTTAGCTCAACTAATACCTCGTATGTCGCTACTCTGAGCCGCAAGTCATGTGTTTTTAGACGTGCTTGTATGTTTTGTCGCGGCATATGGTGAGTAGTGGAGTAGTAGTCTGACCCTTAATGAAATGCCCAGTGATGCAAATTGACTGATTTGTCGCTGGCCTCACACGTATTAGTATTAATAAACCGTAAAACATCTAGCTACTTCCGAATCTGTAGCTTTATAATGAAATCTCTTTATAAGTTCATAGGCAAGCAAACGTTCACATTTATCACGTTAGCTGGATTATATATATATATATATATATATATATATATATATATATATATATATATATATATATATATATATATATATATATATATGAATTTTAACGTAGTTAACTGTACGTTTTATCTGGTGTGGTGTTTTAGTAGCATATACATGTTTCAGCCATGATATCGGGTTGAGGAACAGTGTGAGCCTGGTACTGTGTGTGACTGTGGATCCCAGGGCATTAGTCCTCCACCCTGTGTTTTCAGAGAATGGCTACATATGACAAATGCACATAAGTGTGAGTTAATAGGAAAATAAAAATATAGTAAATTTCAGTTTTACGTCATACCTTGGCCGAGAACTTCCTGAAAACCCTTCAAACACCTGGCCTTCATTATTTGGGAATACCTAGCTTTACCCATACACACTTTCTATATTCTGAAGTCAATGGTATCAACAGGGATGTTTTTTACCCCACTTGGGCTGCAGTAACAGCCTCTTCTGAAAAGGCTTTGGACTAGATGTTTGAACTTTGCTGTGACACCTGCACTTTTTAATCCGGTTAAATCAAGCTCTGGTACGTTTTCACCCTTGGTGCGGTTCACTTGGGCAGGTGTGGAAGAAGTAATTGCACTCGGATGTGAATCAAAACAACTGCACCGAGACCCCTGAGTCTGGTCTCAGGGGTCTGGTCTGGTCCCGAACGAACTGGTGTGGTTTGTTTGTGGTGAGAATATGATATGACCTCGATCGGAGCCAACAATAAGGTGTACGCCACAGGTCGGTGCTAAATGCCATTTGTAGCCAGGGTGTGCTTTGCTTATTGGATGCAGCAGGAAGGTGAATGGAAAACTGGGTAAAGTTTAGCGGCTAATCGAGGTAATGGGTCAGAAACGCACTAGTCCACAACACAGGACCTTCTTCCTGTGTTTACATTCTTGCTCTCGCCTCAGTCAGGTTTGATCAGTCCACAGTGAGAACATTCACCGCTGATGTGTTTTGGTGCACTTGGATTTTTCAGTATGTGAAAACAAACCGCACCAAGGGGAAAATGCCCCAAAATTAGGAGCTTCTTAACTGATTCGGACCAGAACAAACAAACTACAGGTGTGAAAACACCCTAACTCACCCGAAGGCACTAGAATGAGCTCCTCTGGTTCACAGTCGTGATTTATACGCCTCTAGTTGAAACTCCCATTCAAAGCGTCCCGTCCCATTTCATGTTTTACTCAGGTCCTGGGTTCCGAGTGTGAATGGATGTCAATATTAAGGTCCTCATAAAAGCACAGCATACCCACTTATCCAGACCCCATCACATCGCTGGGATTCCATGATGTTCTGCTCAGTCTGAACAATGGTGTTTACCTGGATCTACCTGATGTTAGCCCCCCCACCCCCACATACTGGGCGGGACCACCCTCCTCACCCTCCATCTGCTTTTGGGCATGAATCTTTAAAGCTTCCAGTCAGAAGCTATCTCCTGCTCTCTGCCACAACGGAGCCGATATACACACCCTCGCAGCTGCTATGATCACCAGCAGTCCTCCAGCAGCAGGGAAGGAGGTAGGAAATACACACACACATCTTGTATTTGTGAACTGTGAGGACATTACATAGACTTCCATTCATTTTGTGAAGGCCTACCGTGAACCATTGCATAAGTACCATAACCATAACCCTGACCTCAGCCTTAACCTTAAAACATGTCTCCGCCTCAAAAAGTAATGATTTCCATTGTGAAGACCAGCTGATGATATTCCTGGCTCTCTCTCTCTCTCTCTCTCTCTCTCTCTCTCTCTCTCACACACACACACACACACACACACACACACACTCTTAGATCCACACTCCATAAGACCCCGAGAACCAGACAATAAAAGCATGCCCTGCGGCCTTATTGAATCCAGTTCTCCCTTCGTGGCCCCTTTGCTGTGAGGGCGTGCTGTTATAACTCCGCTAATGACACAAATTGCACATGGATGGCCTTATTACAACAAAACATACCATTACACTCAATATGCCCTGGTTCCCACTGACGCCTCCCTCCCTCCGCCGCTGCTATTTTGCCTGCTGTAAAACATTTGTCTAGATATTAATCTCAAATCCCACAATCCTTTGTGTGAAATGTCAGATCCAGATTTGAGATTCAGAAAAAGCCTGAAGCAAAACTACTGCTCTGAACTGCACTACACCTGTACCTCCCTGTTCCCCAATCACAGCCTGTATTTCATCCGTCGATCTGCATACTTTCCCAGCCCTCGTACTTCAAAGCACAGGACACCCCCCATAAAACCACCACAGGACAGTGCTGACACATAGGTGTTGGCATGTGTTGCGCTGGGACGAGTGGATCAGACACAGCAGTGCTCTTGGAGTTTTTAAACCCTGTGTCCATTCCCTGACATTGTTGCTCCACCTTGCAGATGTAAATTCAGAGACAGTAGCTCATTTGTCGCTGCACAGTGTGTGTTTTGTCGTCCTCTCGAGCTCCATCAGTCGACGCAAGACGCTGTCGGCTGGATATTTTTGGTTGGTGGACTGTTCTCAGCAGCACTGCTGTGTCTGATCCACTCGTACCTGCAGAACACATGCTTAAACATCACCACCATGTCAGTGTCACTGAGAATAACCCGCTGTGTAAATAATAAACTTCCTGCTCTGTGTGAGTCATGTGACAGTCCTGAGCATTTAAATGAACAATGAGCGTAGAAACAAGGTGAATTTTTGCTAGTTTTCCTGGAGAAAGAGGAAACGTAGGGCTGTAATTAAGAAGTCGATCCAACAGCAGTGGTGGTGATCACACAAGAGCTACAGTGCCTCCATCATCTGGTTGGTGTTAAGTGCATACAGTGAGTAATCAACACACCACACCAGCTTCCACAAGCCTCCACCAGCATCCGCCCCCCTGAGCTAGGCGTCTCCTCCCAGCTCTCAACTCCTCTACCTGCACTCATCACTGCCTGTCTGAGCCCGGCTCCATCTGTTGATCTGGGGGAATGTGTGTGCATATGTGTGTGTGTGTGTGTGTGTGTGTGTGTGTGTGTGTGTGTGTGTGTGTGCCGGGTGGGGGAGACGGAGGGTGCCGTGCTTTTAGAACAGATGTTGCTGTTCTGCTCTTGATCCACCAGGGCTCAGGTTGTTGATTTGTTTAAAGCACGGCTCTCTGGTGGGTCTCATTGTTTATTTGCGTGTCTCCCCCAGTAGGATGCAGGCGTTCCCATCCTTCCCTGTGGATCCCAGATCCCAGTCAGCCTGTGTGGTGGCTGTGGATATTCCAAAATACATCCGGATATCCGCATGTGGGATCTATTTAATTCATCACACATTCAAATAAGGATGAAGGATGAAGGAGAACATATATATGCCATGGCCAGACGTGCAAGAGGGAATTCAGCTACACTGGCCATAAGATTTTGGACACCCGCTAATCCACCAAGAGATTGTGCTCTTTTGGGACAGCGTCAAACTAGATTTTGTGTCGATTCTATGCCATTATGGGTGTTAGTGATCACTAAAGCCATTGCAAATCATCCCAAAGATACTGGATGATCCATCACTTCACAGAATACAGCTTCAATGCTCCACAGCAGAGGGCAGGAGGTGCTTTACAACTCTGCCCCACACTTGACATTGAGCATGGGGACCTTTGCATTTAATTCTCTGTGGAAATTATGGATGCTCCGCTTAAAAAGAAGAGAAGAGAAGAGAAGAGAAGAGAAGAGAAGAGAAGGGAAGAGCAGAG
Source organism: Hoplias malabaricus (assembly GCF_029633855.1). NCBI lineage: Eukaryota > Metazoa > Chordata > Actinopteri > Characiformes > Erythrinidae > Hoplias > Hoplias malabaricus. Next base: position 9,346,454 of record NC_089805.1, on the reverse strand, counting down.
GGGAAAAGAGAGAAGAGAAGAGAAGGGAAGAGCGGAGGGGAAAAGAGAGAAGAGAAGAGAAGAGAAGAGAAGAGAAGAGAAGAGAAGAGAAGAGAAGAGAAGAGAAGAGAAGAGAGAACTGAAGAGAAGAGCCGAAGAGAAAAGCAGAGAAGAGAAATTAAAAGAAGAACAAAATAATGGTTAGGAAGAGAAGAGAAGAGAAGAGAAGAGAAGAGAAGAGAAGAGAAGAAAGGAAAGAACAGAAAAGAAGAGCAGAATAGAAAAGCAGAGAAGATAAATTAAAAGAAGAACAGAATGATGGTTAGAAAGAGAAGAGAAGTTGAGAGCAGAGAAGAAAATTAAAAACAATTCCCACAAAAGAATAAAGGTTAGAGAAGAGGAGAGAAGAGAAATTAAAAGAAAAACAAAAAAAGGTGAGAAAAGAAGGGAAGACAAGAGAAGAATAAAGGTTAGAGAAGAGATTAGAAAAAGAGAAGAGAAGCGAAAAGAAAAGAAGGAATAAAAAGAACAGAATAAAGGTTAAGAAGAGAAGAGAAGAGCTGAGTTGTAGAAGTTGGGAAAGTTGAGAGATGTTCCAGCAGAATGAAGAGGTGGAGTCCAGGCCTACGGCGGCAGGACTAATCAAATCAGAGAAAACGCTGAGTCTCTGCGCTCTCCGTCTCTCTCTCATCACTTCATTAAGGTCATCGCAGTTGGGGGGGTGGGGGGGGTGCGGGAGTGCGGCTGCAAAGTCTCCCCCACTTCCATCTGCAAACCAAATTATTCACAATCCACTAACGAGAGGGGCGCTGCAGTTTGTGTGTGAGGGGCGGGGAGGTGGGAGGTGGGGTAGGAAGGCGAAAGCACCCCAGGAAATACCCCCTGGCGTAGCTGTGGAGGCACCACTGATGATGCCCAGTGTGTTAAATACCTGCTACTGCAGCTGTGCACAGCTGGAGAGTGTAACTCAAACCTCATTTGAGTGTGATGACTAGAGCAGAACTAAAAGAAGCACAGTGAAGACTCCGAAAGCTGTTACAGTGATGCACCGCCCAGTGACAACAGACATTGTTTTCTGAACATTTTCAGACAAGAAACATATCAGCAGTCAGAACACAACGTCCGATTATGTTGTCTTTTTCTGTCTGGCCTGATATCTCCTGAAACACAGTCCTTGACGTTGACCAATAGAGGGACAGAGCACTCTCTGGTGCACACAGTGACATTGTTAGACATGTTTTAGAGGGGCTATAGATTTCTTTAGCCCCCTCTAAGTAAGCCAACCCATAAAATATAGAGTACAGTAAAATATTTCAAAAGTAAAAGACACTAATAAGTGCTCGACTTGTCTTGTACAGGGTGGGCCATTTATATGGATACACCTTAATAAAACGGGAATGGTTAGTGATATTAACTTCCTGTTTGTGGCACATTAGAATATGGGAGGGGGGGAACTTTTCAAGATGGGTGGTGACCATGGCAGCCATTTTGAAGTCGACCATTTTGGATCCAATTTTTGTTTTTTCAATGGGAAGAGGGTGATGTGACACATCAAACATTGCGAATTTCACAAGAAAAACAATGGTGTGCTTGGTTTTAACGTAACTTTATTCTTTCATGAGTTATTTACAAGTTTCTGACCACTTATTAAATGTGTTCAAAGTGCTGCCCATTGTGTTGGATTGTCAATGCTAGCACAGGCTTCCAGTATCCTTAGTTTCAGGTTCTGCACATCTCGCAGCTTCACAGCATAGACAATTGCCTTCAGATGACCCCAAAGATAAAAGTCTAAGGGGGTCAGATTGGCGAGACCTTGGGGGCCATTCAACTGGCCCACAACGACCAATCCACTTTTCTAATCCTAGGAATGCTCGAACCTGACACCCGTAATGTGATGGTGCACCATCTTGCTGGAAAAACATTTTATTAAGGTGTATCCATATAAATGGCCCACCCTGTATGTCTGAGGTGACCATTAAGATGGACGACTCCTTTAAGACAGAAACAATGCTCCAGGTGTTGTGGTCGGTGCCTGGCGGGGTGTGGGTAATAGTGGATCTGCCCACCTGCCTCCAACAGCCACAGAAATAAATGTATATTGGTTTCTAATTTATACTCTCTGTTAGTATAGAAATAAATGATACCACTCTGCGTCTTTCATGATAAGTTTTGTTTATCTTTGTTGTGTTCTTTAATTTCTCCACTCCAGCAGAATTTACTTTTCTCCAGCTCCACTCCTGCCTCATCCTGAGTGCTAATCTATCGCGCAATTTCTCTGTGATTGATTTGGGAGTTGTTAGCAGTACAGACTTGGCTAAAATGAAACCAAAATCAGGCTTTCACATGTGTAAGGAGCAGAGAGAGAGACAGAGAGAGAGAGAGAGAGAGAGAGAGAGAGAAAGGCTGTATTAATAAAAGCTAGTTAGCTAGCATGCTATATTCGCAGCCATCCACATAAAGGACAAGCTGAAAACACAGGAATTTTATTCAGTGCAGCTATAAGTTTTTTAGTACACTCTTAAATATAAAGCTGCTAAAAGGTTCTTTGAGTAATGCCATAGAAAAACCTCGTTGTGTTCTATAAATAATATGTTTAAATTGGTAACGACAGTGTGATGGATGTTTAAACCTTTAAATGTTAATCACACATGCATTTCTTATGTGATAAAGAAAATGGTTCTTTATGGAACTAAAAGTGGTTCTTCTATGGCATCGCTCAAAGAACGTTTTGATTTTAAAAGACTGTATGACAGACCGTTTTTGTTTCATTAGCATACAAAGTTAGCCTCAGCCCAGCAATTAACACTTAAAATGCACAGTGTAGGTTCCAGAAGCAGCCACAGTTCCTGAGGAAGAAAAAGCAGAAACCTCTTCCTTTTGTCATGCAGCAGAATGAAAGGTGATCTCCCCAAAGTACTGGGGGTTATGGGTGTTTCAGTTATGGGGCGGCAGGTAGTGTCGCTGTCACACAGCTCCGGACCCACCGCGACCCTGAACTGGATAAGTGCTTACAGTCAATGAATGAATGTTTTTCACCAAGAAACCTTCAGTGAAATGACAGAACAGAGAATTAAACAGAGAACAGGGATGCTGCGGTGATGCTTCCTGTTTCTGGCACATTAGTATATGGGAGGGGGGAACGTTTCAAGATGTATGTATATATGTATCTTTACACTTATATAGCGCCTTTCTAGACACCCAAGGACTCAGAACACTCGATCCACACATACTGGTGAGAAGCGGCAGCCAAACGCACACAGTGTACTCTCGACCAGGAACGACCGTCCACCTGGAGGACTGCATTGGGCACATCGAGCGCCAATCCATATCTGGGCTCACACACATTCACTCACACATACAGACATTCATTCATATACACACACATTCACTCACACACCAGGACAGTTATTAGAGAAGCCAATTCACCTACCCTCCATGTTTTTGGACTGTGGGAGGAAACCGGAGCCCCCGGAGGAAACCCACGCAGACACTGGGAGAACATGGAAACTCCACCCAGATGGGACTTGAACCCAAGATCCCAGTGCTGGGAGGGGAACATGCTAACCACTAAGCCACCGTGCCACCCATGATGGGTGGTGACCATGGCGGCCATTTTGAAGTCGGCCATTTTGGATCCAACATGGTGATGCAGGGATGCTGCCATTACCTCGCTTCTCTTTGAAAGACAGGAAGATTTGTCCTCTTCATGACACCCAGGAACGGATCCATATTAACAGGTCTGAACACAAAACCGTTAGCATCCAACACTTTCTCGACATGCCTCTACAATTACATCTGAAACATGTTTTTATTTACAACTACAACTACAATTACAACAAACATGTAACATTGCCACTTCCCTGAGCACGCATGCACCATTAATATTGCCTCATCTGACCACAGTGACCACTGTGAACGGCAAATAAACATTGTAAATTCTGATCCTTGATCAGTTTCACCCAGTGATAACGTCATGTGGGAATAAGCCTTTATGATAGGCTTACGTCATTTGTCATGAACTGCTTTTGTCAGTGTCATGTAGCTGTTCCTGAAGACATCACCCACCCCTGTGCAGCAGGTGCAGCAGAAAAAAATCTCCCTCAATCTGTTAGAAATGTGCTGTAATCGGCATTTCCGAGCTTAGTCATGCTTGCCTCGCTTTATCCTCGCAGCGCAGCCTGCATACCAACACACTGTGGAGGCCTGGAGCCTGCAGCTGTAGGGGCTGAGACAGCACCCTGGTTTCTACCAGTCTGGGTGTGTCAGAGTTTGTAGACATCCCTTGTTATTAGTGGACATTAGTGGACATAGTGATTCAGCTGTGGACACCATTTATACTTAAGTAAAGCTTCAGAATGTTTGTGATGCTTCATTGAGCTGTAGTAAGGAGAATGGAGCTTCTGTTGTTGCTACTCCAGGCTCAGCACTACAGAAACGGCACTATGTCATTTTTGGGGAGGTTAGCAAACCACTCCCATCTGCTCCATTTTGTCCCCATCCCCCTTGATTTCAAGACACTGCTGTAAAAATTAATTACACTCTGCAAGTGTAAGGCCATCTCAAATCTTACCTAGTGTTCCTTTAAAAGGGAACAAACACCTGTGTTCACTGTCCGCTACATCCACAGCCAGTACTGTAATAAATATCATGCTAATCACGTAGCAGCTGGGCTTGAGCAAAGCAGAATGCTACAAACACAAACACACACAATCTATAACTCCAGCATCTAGAGGGATCAAGAGAACAATGCCAAGGCCTGTCGTCATCCATCAGCTCAAAGGCCAGACGTGGACCCGCACTGTGCATCTCAATCCGTCGACATGTTGCCCTTTTAAGAGCCACGTGCCTCTCCAGCTTGATATGCATCAAAGCCAATTACATGCATAGGTGCCTCCTTATTAACCAGGGTTGATCAGTGTCAGTGAGGACGACTCGATAATTAAATCAATTTAACAATCAAGCGCTAAATGAGTGTCGCTGACATTAAAATGAATCTCGGGCCTGAGCTGAGGGTCTCCATAGAGCAGCGCTGATGATGGGGGGGAGCCCATTTAAGATCTGATGCAGAGGTGTGGAGCTGAATCTTGCTCATTAATCTTGTTCTGTTTTTATGTTTACATGCTTTGTGTCTGTTGTGCTCGGTCGTATTTCTGGAGAGAGTGTATGTACATTGAAGATTCGCAGGCAAATTCATTACAGGGAGCATATTCTACTCTTTAATGAAATGTGTGTGAGCTCTTTTGGTTAAAATATCATCAGGCTTCCCCTTTGTAAACTGCTCGGTTCAGTGACTGTTCTTTTAAATGATAATGAGTCGCTCGCTGTTCACCATGACCCCGAGTGCACAGCAGGGAGGTGGGAGGAGCGGAAGCTCTGTTTTTTAGCCGTTTTAGCTCTGTTCTCTTTCTTCTCTGTTCTCGTTTTCTCTGTTTTTACTCGTCCTTGCACCCTCGCATAAAAGCAAGTCCAGCGCTATGACTGAAAGGACAATAAAATGACTGACTGGTCTAGTTTCACAATAGGGCTGTCCCAAAACATAGTGAGCATAGGTAGGCACTGACTGCATAGACATCTGTTTAAGTAGACAACGTTCTAACGGTCATCTGTCTTCATGAGGAAGATTATTGCGATGCTCTAGTTAAAGCGCGATTGTGTCAATCTTCCTGTTTTAATCATGATTTAAATTATTTTTGCTCTGGGAAAAGAGCGAAATAGATGGGAGTTGTTCTTGCGTTGCATCATGGGATTGTCTTCACGGCTGAGGATGGGTTCAATGTTGCCTTAAAATTCGGCCAAATGAAGATACCTTAGAAGACGGCGTAATGAGGTGTCTAAGAACTGGGACAACCTACGTGTCGGGGGCCCGCACCCTGTGACGTAAAATGTTCTGTAGTTAGACAGCTCACTAGGTTTTGGGACAGACCCAATTTGTGGGTTGGTGGGCTCCAGATCATCACATGCACTGAACAGATCCAAAAGTGTATAGACATATTATAATTAGTGATATCACCTGCTTAAGGATGCACAGTGTGTGTTCAATTTTGCAGTTTTATATCCCTATAGAGAGCCATGAAACTGAACAGGCTGCTATTTAGTGTAAGTTCAACATGCTCAATGCCAAGCGCCACCAGGAGGGTTATAATGTACCACAGGTTTGGGCTGTGGGGGGTTTCACTGTAGTTGTATCTTGATTAAATGTTAGACTTTCTATGGCAAAAGAAAGGTACTGGTAAAAAAGAATATGTGTGTGTGTGTGTGTGTGTGTGTGTGTGAGAGAGAGAGAGAGAGAGAGAGAGAGAGAGAGAGCGAGAGAGAGAGAGAGAGAGAGAGAGAGAGAGAGAGAGATGAGTCCAGGTGAGGATTGTGGCTGCAGTGCAGAGGCTAATTGCAGAGCCCAGCAATGTGCTGCAGCAGAGCTCTGAGCCTCTGGGAGCAGCTCATCATACATTTCTCTCCACTTTTACTTTTACCTCTTCTCCCTTCTGCTTGGCCAAAAGACTTTTCCAAATTTACCTCTAACATCAAGAGCAACAAAAGGGTTTGAGTCTCCTTTGTAGCAACAGCAACTTCCCCTTTAGAAAGGCTTTAGATTAGATTTAGAAATTAGTCTCAGTATCATTGCTGCTTATTATATTTTTTTTACATTTGTCATGTGTTTCTGAAGCCACTGATGGTCTCACAGTAAAAAAAAATCTAACTTTAGACAGCAACCAGTGTCTCAGTAATTTGAGCTTGAACACCTACTTTAAGATGTTTAAGATGCCCTATTACATCACTGGGGATACCTCAACTGGCTAGCAGAGGCATGTGACAGATCTGGGCAGTTTGCATTCTCCTCTGGTAAATTAAGCTGTTCAGTAGAACTATGTTTAACAGCTGTTTAAACAGAAGCCGTGGTTTGAACTCCAGTGTCTTGAGGGGAAAATTGGCAAAAACTGGCGATAAATATTTATTTAGAAAATGAGAGCTTAGCAGTTTCCAAAGTGGAAAAATACTGGATAAGTGCTACAGAAAAGTAGTACCATGTCATTACTACAATGTGAGAAGCTACTGACTTCACGAAGTTGCCCCAGCCGCTCACTCTCCAGGTTTAAATGTAAGTCCCCAGTGCAGCGGGGGGTCGATAGCTGCAGCCAAGGAGCACCAGCAGTGAGAGCGAGTAAAAGCATCAATAGACCAGAGCGACCTGTAAAAATCTTTACTGTGTACGCAAGTATAGCCCAAAGCTGACAGGGGTCGAGGGGAGGGTCCATCTCAGTCTTTCCTTGATGGGGTTGTTTCATAGAGCGCCCCCTGGCAGCCTGGAGGAACAGTGACAGACCCGGAACACTTTAACACCCAGCAATTTCTCTGCTCTGATTTCAGAGAAGCATCCATAAATTACGCTTGTTGACTATTGACAAACGGCCGGCTTCAAAGCCGGCCTCCTCCAGAGAGATGGAGATTAGCTGCGATATTGATGGCCATGCTTTAAACTTTTATCTTTTCACCCCCCCTGTTTTTCTCATTGGCTGCCAGTTCTGAGAGAAGCCCCACTTTTGTGTCAATACCAGTGCTTTTCTGCCTGAAATATTTAGCGCTCGCATCATTAAGCAGAGCGTTCTTTTGTGTGCTTTCTGGGCTCCTCTCCTCCTCCCCTCACCCTGGGACAACTCTGCCGCAATTCTTCCGTGAGACGTGAGAGCGGGACGCGCATCACCATGGGAGCGTTGTTAAATTCTGAATAACGAAGCTTGGATCGCGGTGGAAATATTGAATCATTAAGCGCGGATAAGCACATTCTTCCCCTGGACGCTGCTTCCGAGCGCCATCCAGATATAATCCTGCAGAACCAGGGCCGCGCTCAGCCTTCACTCCACTCCGTTACATTAGATTAAAGAGGGAAAAAGGCATTAAAGCAATCTGCCTCCTGACAAGATTAAAAAACTAACCCTGAGTTCAGTCTCATACTGGCCATTTTTTTTTGACAGAATGACATGTTGGCCTGTCACTGGCTCTGCCTCCATTACTACTGAGAGAGAGAGAGAGAGAGAGAGAGAGAGAGAGAGAGAGAGAGAGAGAGAGAGAGAGAGAGAGAGAGAGAGAACGAGAATGGAATGAGCTCCTCAAGCAGCTCGCACTTGGCCACATCACTCATCACTCTCCTATTCACTCACTATTCACCCACCCGTATTCCACCGCTCATCACTCAACGTTTAATGTTTGTTTCACACCTTTTCTGACAAACTCAACTCCTCTGCTCAGGATTGGCCCCTTCTGCCCCGCCTCCTGGGCAGTGATTGGCGAAAAACCTCCACTGTTCTGCCTCTGGAGCTAGGTTTGGCTATTGGTAACCAGTGTCCCTTCTTTTGGGCTAAATCTGGCTAGTCAATAGCTCGATGTGTTCAGTGTTGGGTCGTCTGTGCTAATATTTTCTACAAGTGTCCAGTGATCTCCTTATCTAGGATTGGCTAGAAATCTCCAGTGCCCTGCCTTCTTACTTAGGAATGCCTAGAAGTGTCCAGAGTTCTTCCTTCTTATTTAGGATGGGCTAGAATGCACTCTCAGACCAACTGTACAGGTACCTTTAAACGTACAATACATTCTCTTCTCCAGAAGGAGAGTGGGATGTCTGTAACTTTCATTATAGTGTGTGTGAGTGTGTGTCCAGAGACATGCCTCATTATCTAGGATTGGAGAGAAGTGGTCAGTGCTCTGCACATCTAGGAGTGGTTAGTAGTGTCCGGTGTCCTGTGTTTTGAGTTAGAATGGGTTATTAGGATCCACCTTTCATCTTCCCAGATGTGCACTCTCCTGCCTGCTGCATTAACCCTGACCAATCATGTCATGCTGTCCTCTATATATATAAGCCAGTGTCCAGAACTGTGCATTATGATTGGCTAGAACCTCCAGTGCCCCGCCTTCTGAACTAGGATTGGCCTAATATTTGTATACCCATATTTTGTGACCCATTCTATAGATCCAGTCAATGAGATCCAGGTTCTGCGCTGGGATTGGCTAGTGTTATACCAGCCCTTGTGTTAGTAGACACTTGGACCACAGTAGCCAATCCCAGAGCAGGAGGTGTGACTACGTCGGAATATGGGTTGGGAATAAACAAATAAATAAATAACGGCAGCGTGACGGATGGTGGAGTATGAGCGGAGGCAGGATGGATGGATGGGCCAGTGTGGGAACGCTGCTGGGCTGCCTCATGCATCTCGGCGGACATTAAGCTGCTCGTGGAGGCTGACATTTGCCAGCTCCTCATATTTCCTTCGCAGCACTTGAACTGAAGGACGTGACATTGAAGGCTTCACTTTATCTGCAAACACAGTGTGTGTAGTCTTTAACAAATATACACAGCTTTGCGTAACAGCCTCAGGCCTCATCCCTGGCTCTGACCTGTCCCTTCGGAAACTGGCCACGTTCACTAGCTGGGAATTAGCTGGGAAGTCCAGAGGTGCTGGGACCCTGAGGACCTAGCGCAGGTGTTTAAAGACCCTGAAACACCAAGCTGCTCCTCAGCCAACTGCTGGCAACTGCTGACATTTTTTAGCATTTTTTGAGCAGGGCACTCAACATTACAAGGCAGTTTAATAAAATGTTTATCAGATAATATTCACAATTCAAATTTACAATCATTAGATTACAATATTTAAAGCCACAGGTGTGAGTGTGTGAGTGACTGGGTGAGTGTGTGAAACTCTCCACAGGTGTGAGTGTGTGAATGACTGGGTGAGTGTGTGATATTTGTCACAGGTGTGAGTGTGTGAGTGACTGGGTGAGTGTGTGAGTGACTGGGTGAGTGTGTGAAACTCTCCACAGGTATGAGTGTGTGAGTAACTGGGTGAGTGTGTGATATTTGTCACAGGTGTGAGTGTGTGAGTGACTGGGTGAGTGTGTGATATTGTCCACAGGTGTGTGTGTGTGTGTGTGAATGACTGGGTGAGTGTGTGAGTGACTGGTTGAGTGTGTGAAACTGTCCACAGGTGTGTGTGTGTGTGTGTGAATGACTGGGTGAGTGTGTGAAACTATCCACAGGTGTGAGTGTGTGAGTGACTGGGTGAGTGTGTGAAACTATCCACAGGTGTGAGTGTGTGAGTGACTAAGTGAGTGTGTGAAACTATCCACAGGTGTGAGTGTGTGAGTGACTGAGTGAGTGTGTGAAACTATCCACAGGTGTGAGTGTGTGAGTGACTGGGTGAGTGTGTGAAACTGTCCACAGGTGTGAGTGTGTGAGTGACTGGGTGAGTGTGTGAAACTGTCCACAGGTGTGTGTGTGTGAGTGACTGGGTGAGTGTGTGAAACTCTCAGCAGGTGTGAGTGTGTGAGTGACTGAGTGAGTGTGTGTAACTATCCACAGGTGTGAGTGTGTGAGTGACTGAGTGAGTGTGTGAAACTCTCAGCAGGTGTGAGTGAGTGTGAGTGACTGTGTGAATGTGTGAAACTCTCCACAGGTATGAGTGACTGGGTGAGTGTGTGAAACTCTCAACAGTTGTGAGTGTGTGAGTGACTGAGTGAGTGTGTGAAACTCTCAGCAGTCGTGAGTGTGTGTGAGTGACTGTGTGAATGTGTGTAACTATCCACAGGTATGAGTGTGTGAGTGACTGGGTGAGTGTGTGATACTGTCCACAAGTGTGAGTGTTTGTGAGAGTAACTGATTGAGTGTGTAAAATTGTCCATGTGTGTGTGTATGCGTGTGTGTGTGAGTGACTGGGTGAATATGTCACAATGCCCACAGGTGACTGGGTGAGTGTGAGTGACTGGGTGAATGTGTGACAATGCCCACAGGTGACTGGGTGAGCGTGTGATGCCCTGGACACAACGACCTGAATCAGGATGAATTGGTTACAGAAGAAACCATTGAAACCAATGGGAAATTGGATTTGCCATTGACCGCCTGCAGCCGACATGAGCTGCACCCCACACTCAGGCGGCTTTGTCGTGTCGCTTCACTGGATGCTGCAAAGCTGTTGCACTGTAACCATCTGCAACAGTCTCTACACCTCCTTCAGCTGCCACCCCACCAATATTCAGTCTGAAAGCCATAGATCGGCCGTCTGTTTCGAGTATTTCTTCCCAGTACTCGTCTCTCGCATCAATCCCATGCTGCAACACTGCCCTGTTTATGCTGCTTTAATTACCATTCCACTGCGCTGCTCGTCTGCGGTTCGGTTTGAAGTGCAGTAATGAGTCAGGCTTGGGGTTTTTTTCTCTCCCCCTCTTCCCACAGCCCCCCTTTTCCTTCCAAAAAAAAATGTGCTTTGAATATGGTGCTGCTTCAATCAGCAGCTGGCTGCCTCGGCCCCCTCTGGGTTGTCAAGGCAGGCAGCGTTTAATCTATTTTAGTGAGGTGTTCTTTTGCTTAGGTGAGCTCTCGCTTTGTTTCCAGAGGACGTCAGGCCTGATCACAGTGTGTGTTAAGTAGCAGTGTGTGAGGAGCTCTCTATGTTCTGGATGGCAGCATTTTAACCCCTAGGTTTTATTCAAAAGCCAATCATATGTCACACACGTCAGATCTGTGTCTTGAGACTTCAGTGGAGGGGTTTAGAGTGCTTTCTCTACACCTCTTAGGTCACTTTTTATAATCAAACAAATCTAGGTTACATCGGTTAATCACAATCACTTTCATTTACAGTAAATCTAGTCAGTGCATCTCCTACTCTCATGAGAATGTCATTGGAAGAATGTTATAAGATTCATTTTCGGAGTCTATGACCATGGCCACATGTCAGATTTGATGTGTATGTATGTTGCTATTAGTATCTTTGTGATAAATCAGTACGGAAACATGGTTCAAACAATTTCTGAATATCTGGAGTCTGCCCTTTCCTTACATCTTAATGCAGTATCATATGTGACTCACATCCAGAGTTAGGAGGCTTTGAACTGGGGCTGGGGTACATGAGGTATACGTCATCCACCTCCCTTCACGTGAGATCACGGGTGGATTCACGTGTCCGTCGTCTACATTCTGCATAAAACTGTCCAAAGGAACTTTGGTTTTTACAAGAATTAAGCTTTAAGCAAGACTAGGTACTATTTTTACCTTAAAATTGCAGCTTCAGAAGTGTTGTGATGGTTCACTGACCTGTAATAGGGAGAATAGACCTTTGTCTTTGCCACTCTGGGCTCAGCACTACAGAAAGTGCTCTATTAGCGCTTACCCACCAAAAGAACTCCAGTTCTTGAACCGGTTCTGTTCCTGATTCTTGGAATCTTGGTTCTTTCCAGTGAATTGCCCCACATTTCTACAAGTTTAGAAGGTAACCAAGGACATGTCATCAGCAGGGGGTGTCCCTGTGGCTGAATACAGCGCCAGAGCCACAGATAAACTGCAGAGTCATGACAGAGTCATTGTTTATGTTTTTTTTACTGTGGAGTCAGATCAGAGTGAGATATAACACTGTGTAAATGTTGCTAAGTTCAGAGCCGTCCTCCTGAGCTTATGACCAGCGGAGACACGTAACGCAGAGCCACTGCTCTGACCAACGCACATGGTGTCACACCAAACACAGCCTCAGAAACACACAGAAACGGAGCATGTTCCTGTTTTATTTCCTATTATTTACATTTACATTCATGCATTTGGCAGACGCTTTTATCCAAAGTGAATTACAAAAGAGGATCTAACATTCAAACTACAGCACAAATTATACAAAATACCTTACATTAAGTGCAATATGCAGGAAGTAATAAGTGCATTAAAGAAAGACTTTCAGGGCAAGAGATACTCTCGGAAGAGCTGGGTTTTCAATGATTTCTTGAATGCGGAGAGGGTTCCTGTTGCTCTGATAGTGCTTGGAAGCTTGATCCACCAGCGTGGTACCAGAGATGAGAATAGCCTCGACTGACCTGTACGGGGGGTTGGCCGCGTTAGTTGGCGCTCCTTTGAGGAACGGAGAGGGCGGGCGCTAACATATGGTTTTAAGAGTCTATTGAGGTAGATGGGAGCAGAGCCAGTGAATACTCTGAAGGCCATCATTAGTGATTTTAATTTGATGCGAGCAGCTAAGGGTAGCCAATGCAGCTCAACTAATAGGGGCGTGACATGTGCTCTTTTAGGCTGGAGCTATTTATTCATATGAAATGTTGAAAATGACTCTGAACCTCAACACATCCACGTACGACATCATGGTTCATGCTGAAAAACCAGCTCTTCTGTTGGTGGAAACACGGCAAACGATTCCAAATTTAGCTTTGTGAACTGAAACAGTTCCGGTTCCTCGTTGGTGGAAAAGGGCTATATGTAACTTTTGGAGGTGGGTATAGCATCATGGCTGCCCTCATGTGGGAGACCCCCTCCGTAGAGCATAAACCGAGGGACCACTCCTTTAAATATAAAAGGACTTTCATCTTTACAGTGCACACTATTTACAACAGAGAGTTTTTGCATTCCACAGAAAGATTTGCACATGAAAGGTAGCCGTGAGTAGATTTCTACCCATACACACAACACACATACAGCACACACACAGCACACACACAGCACACACTCTGTCCAGGCTAATGACTTCAGCACGGCACGTTTCATCACGCTTCTCGGCGTGCAAAGATATTATCATTTCACATGAAGCCATTCCGTGCATAAACATCCCATCTCCATACATAATTACCCAAGCTCTAGAGAAGGGAAAGAGGCGGCAAACTACCAACTTTCACTAACCCATCCACGTCGATTCCACACAGAGAGACTTGGAAAACATTTCTGCTGTGTGAAAAGGTCTACTGACTTTCCGTCCAAACATTTATAAACACTTCTTCTAATGAGTAATATCTCTACAGCTGCGTACACACAGTTTGTCTTTGTAGAAAAGCATTAAAACAAACATCATCCATGCCAATCCCCATCATGTGATGTTACCAACCTGGGTGTGAAGGCAGTACAAGCTTCCCCGAGACATCAAGGTAGCTACAACTTCTTTTTAAACTGCTGCTAACACATCAAAACACTTGGAGGAGAACACTCTCCTCAGGCCGAATGTTGACAGAGTCTTGCCGAGATTGTTGAAGTAACAGTGGCTCAACCCATGAGCTGAGGTGAGGTCTTCACCTGGTCATGGAGAGTGTGCACTCTCATATCTGTGAGCTCGCTCTTCCGGCCGCTACCCAGAGCTCATGAGAACAGGTTATGAGTGGATAAGGGATGCTGCAGGGGACAGGGATGTCTGGGATAATTTGATTGACTTGTTAGCAGTGCGACCCTCGAAGGGATCAAGTGGTAAAGAACATGTGATGAGTTAAGATGAGATGAGATTAGATGAGATGAGATGAGGTTAAATGAGATAAGATACGACTGAGTTGAAAAGAGATGAGAGAGGATGAGTTAAGATGAGATGAGATTCGTTGGGTTGAGTTTAAAAGAGATGGGGAGATGAGTAAGATGATATGAGTTGAGATGGGATTAGTTGAGTTGAGTTCAAAAGAGATGGGGGAGATCATTAAGATGATATGCGACAAGATGAGATTAGTTGAGTTGAGTTCAAAAGATATGGGGGGATGAGGAAGATGATATGAGATGAGACTTGTTGACTTGAGTTCAAAGGAGATGGGAGATGAGTAAGATGATATGAGTTGAGTTGAGTTGAGATGAGATGAGATGAGATGAGATGAGATGAGACTAGCTGAGTTGAGTTCAAAGGAGATGGGGGATGAGTAAGATGATATGAGATGAGATGATATGAGATGAGACTAGCTGAGTTGAGTTCAAAGGAGATGGGGGATGAGTAAGATGATATGAGATGAGATGAGATGAGATTAGTTGAGTAGAGTTCAAAAGAGATGGGTGAGATGAGTAAGATGAGATGAGATGAAACTAGTTGAGTTGAGTTCAAAGGAGATGGGGGATGGGTGAGATGATATGAGTTGAGTTGAGATTAGATGAGATGAGATTAGTTGAGTTGAGTTTAAAAGAGATGAGTAAGATGATATGAGATGAGATGAGTTTATATGAGTTTAGTTCAAAAGAGATGGGTGAGATGAGTAAGATGATATGAGATGAGACTAGTTGAGTTGAGTTCAAAGGAGATGGGGGGATGGGTAAGATGATATGAGTTGAGTTGAGATGAGATGAGATTAGTTGAGTTGAGTTCAAAAGAGATGAGTAAGATGATATGAGTTGAGCTGAGTTGAGTTGAGTTGAGTTGAGATGAGATGAGTTGACATGAGATGAGAGGAGTTGATATGAGAAGAGAAGAAAAGAGAAGAGATGCGATGAGATACCTATCAAGGTGTGAATCCAAACCTAGCCCACCACTTTTAGGGGACACGTTACTACAGTTGCTACCGATTCTAAGCACGATGCTGTGGATCATTTTGTGCTCTGGCAGAATATTTTTAGGCCGTATTCTAGTTTGGTTCAGAATTCCAGGCCTGATTAAAGCTGTAGGTCTCACTTCGGAAAACTATGTGCCGTGTTCCAGGGGCCGGTGCTTTTGCCCTGAAGCTCTGCTGAGAGCTCCAAGAGCTGAGAGAGCTGAAGTATTGCATTAGGCATTGAACAAGACTGCAGTGAGCAGAGTGGTCTAACGAGAGCGGGAATACTGTCGGCACCGTGTGAGGGGAAGTGAAGTTGAGATGTTTTCGCTCGTGTAGGTCCTCAGTAGGGTTAGGAGAGTGCCGGAGAGTGGGCTAATTAACATGGCAGTCTTCCCTTCCTTTGCTCTCATTGATTTCTCCTCCTCTCTCCCTCTTTCTCTCTCTCTCTCTTCATTGCCAGGGATTAGGGCTCACTTTCATGAAGCTATTATTCAGCTTGTGTGAGATAATCATTTTTCCAGTGCACACTATTTCTTACATTGAAATCCTGAGGTGAAAGGGAGTGAGAGAGAGGGAGAGAAAGATAGAGAGAGTCTCTTTGGGTGGATGTAAGCCACTGAAAATCAGGACTTTAAATATATGCACAATCGCCTAACAAAAAAATAGGCTTTAAGTTAAACTTAAAGTTAAATGAACCCTAATACTAAACTTAAACTGAAAATCTACTGCCCATAAAGTTAGAAAAGCAGTATTGTGTGTTTGAACAAAAAGTCTGAAGTTGTTGTGGCTTTTCTTTGGGAACATAACAGAAAGTTTGAGCGTAAGTAGTGAAACAGCGCCACCAGTGGATTGGGGGCTCCCTTAGTGAATGTGCAATATGTATTATCTGTAAGTGCTTATCCAATTCAGGGTCGTGGTGGGTCCAGAGCCTCCCTGGAATCATTGGGCGCAAGGCAGGAATACACCCTGGAGGGGGCGCCAGTCCTTCACAGGGCAACACACACACACACACACACATACCTACGGACACTCTTGAGTCACCAATCCACCTACCAACATGTGTTCTTGGACTGTGGGAGGAAACCGGAGCACCCGGAGGAAACCCACGCGGACACAGGGAGAACACACCACACTCCTCACAGACAGTCACCCGGAGGAAACACACACAGACACAGGGAGAACACACCAACTCCTCACAGACAGTCACCCGGAGGAAACACACGCAGACACAGGGAGAACACACACACATACCTACACACACATACCTACCCTGAACTGGATATTGCAGTGAAAAGCCCTCATGGTGGCGGATGGTGATTTAGCTGCTGCACACTTTGGAGACTGTCTGTCTTTGCATCAGAAAGAACATCCAGTCGAAAAGTTGTGTCAATTTGAATGTGTGGATTTGTTGATCTGCTCTTCTTACCCCTAACTGCAGCAGCCAAACATGGTCTACATATATTTTTCTAGAGCTTTAATAGGGTTTGAAATGTTGCCCCAAATCCAAAGAGCCAGAGTAATTACTGACTTACTGTCATAACTGCAACGTTTGTGTACGTGGTTGGTACAATGAGTTTGGGCCAGTCTCGGGCCACATTTTGTTCACCTCAAGTCAGATTCAGACATTATCTATCTATCTATCTATCTGAAAAAGAAACTTCATTATGAGTCTGAGACTGACTTGAGGTGAACAAAATGTGGCCCGAGAATGGCCCAAACTCATTGTACCAACCACGTACACAAACATTACGGTTATGTTTTCAGGGTAAGCTTTAGTGATATGTTTAAGGTTGCTTGTTTTATGTGGGGTTGCCTTGGTCTTTGAGTAAAATATGTACGCTTTGAACTTGATACCAGCCTGAAATCTACCCAAGCCCAATGTATATTTAGGAAATGATGTGAACAGCAGATTTGTATCAGATTGGACACATATTTGAAGCTCTAGGTTATCCATACTCACAGAGCTGACATAATGTGGCGCTACTGCTAAACATCATTCATCCTGATGGCAGACACTGTGCTGAGACATCAAAGCTCATCTGATCCAGATAAATACACTGTTTATTCCAATGTAGACTCACACTCCGAACAACTCTGAGCCAGCACCTCCTCGGAAAAGGAGAGTTCATATGGGCTCCAGCAGTGGTTTTCACAGACGGATTAAAGCCTAGGGCCTGGGCCTAAAAAGAGTTCGGAACAGCGTCAACTGACGCAGTGTAAATGAGTTCAGAGCCAGGGTTAATCTATGTTCATAAGCCTAGCCCCAAAAATACCCTCCATATGACAGGTCAAGATAATAAAAAGTGCTGTTCGGTTCCATACGTCTCTGTAGAACAAGCCATCCACTGAAAACAGGTGCACCTTACTGATTTCTCTGCACTTTTGGGGAGGTTTAGCAAAGAAGGAGGAGCGGAGTGAGATGCACACACACACACACACACACACACACATACACACAGAGAGAGAGAGGGGCACTTTGTATTTACAGTGGGTGATGTATGACTTTTAAAATATCCAGGCATACAAACTAATTTCAGCCTTCTGTTGTCCACAAACACAGAGCCATTAGAACTGACCACTTCTGTGTGATGGTTTAGCAAGACTGACCATGTCTATCAAGCCTGGAATTGGGGTCTTTTCCCCTGACCGTGAGGTTAATAACAACCACCAAAGAAGAGGGAGATTCAAGGCCTTAAACAATTACCATCACTCTTCAGGGTACAGGGGCCTGAGGAGAGAGAAACCACAACAGCAAAGGGTTAATAATAAAAGTTAGTTCAATTGGCAAACACTCTTACAGAGCATTTTCCTTTTTTCCCCTTTCCCTTTTTTCTTTTTTGTAATCATGTAATCAAGAGGTAGGCTAATGTGTAACAATCGGAGTCTAGCCCAAGGACTCTTCCTGATATACCATAGTATTCCTGTGCAAGCTGGGAATCAAACCCTAGCCTGTAGTGTGGAAAGCAGTTGTGTTACTCACTACTACATCTTTCATAAAGGCTTAATCGTGATCAGGGTCGCTGTGGGTCTACAGCTTGTCTGGGCTCCAGGTCATCACAGGTCATCACACAAAAACACACACACTGATAACAGCCAGTCCACCATCCATCATGTGTAAAGACTGTGGGAAGAAACCTACGCAGACACATAACTAACACACCAAACTCCTCACAGATGGTGACCTGAGGGGAGGATCAAACCCACAGACCCTGGAGCTGTTCCACCCCAAGTTGGATTCAGAATTAAGTAAATGCCGCAGCTTGTGAGTAGCATTAATGAAGCTGGAATACTGCCAAAGCTTCATAATATCCATTATGTCCAAAGCTTTCTGAAGCTGGACTGAGGTGCCCTTCACTCTGCCTGCGTTAGGTCAGCTTGTCCAGGCAAGATTCTCTCCACTGTGTCTGGCACTGTCTGATTTTCGGTCAAAACTAAGTAAGATTTTCCTCACTCAGAAGAAAGGGCAAGCCTTTGGAAGCTTCAAGTCGTGACAGAGGAATGCTTTAATCTTTCTGGGCTATTTCTCTAGGAATTCATGAACCAAACCTATACATTTATTTTTTTTAGCACAATTTATATATGGAATGCAGGTGATGGTAAAATAGAAATCTTTAAAAAAATGTTTTCTTTAGGGACTATTTGGCCACAGAACCACCTCCATGTGCCCTTCCATTCAGAGGGAACTCCTATGTAGAAGTGAACTTAAAAGACTACGGACAAAGCATTTGCAAAACAATGCAGCACTTGCTTTGAGGCTTTTAGGCTATGCTCTCTTCACCAGGCTGAAGGGACTGATATTGCAGAGTTGTGCGAACACGTCAAATCAGATCATTTCTAATCAGATTTGAGTCGCTGTGTGTGAACGGTCAGATCTGATTTCACATTTATGAATGTGAACCATGAAAACAGCCAAATCCCATCTGAGCAACAACAACAACAACAACAAAATATAAGAATTGATTAATTAGACTTGTAATGTGAACGTAGTCTTAGAGACAAGCTCTGGACGTCTGGTTCCATTCACCATCGCTGTGAACAGTTCTGACTCTCTTCAGGTTTCTTAAGACTGGCGCATTTCACACCAATCAATAGCTCTACTCGAGCGCAGCAGATCTGGACATCAGTGCCTAATACAAAAAAGTCTGGACTTTTACAGCGCTTAGGTCAAATATTCCAAAGCGTATTACAATTTAAATGCTGTCCTGAGACAGGCAAGTATAGTGTTGGGAGTCTTGACCCATGACCCTTATAGGGTTATTGTTACTATCCTGCCTGACCTGGGATCTGAACCCTAGTCCTGTGCTGTGGAGGGCAGCGCCACACTGTTATGTTACGTCCAAAAACACATTCACTAGCCCATGAGAGCGTCATTTGGTGATGTATTCTTACAGAAACCATTTAGGCTACTGTTTGTTAGATGGTTGTTAGCAACGTTAGCCTTACAGCTTTTGTTCTAAACAAAGGAAAATGTGAACTTCAAACATGGCCGACTGACTACATTGGTGCTAAACAGAAATCAGAGTCATATATAAACAAACAGAGACATATATAATTATATTTACATGCTCTGTATTGTTTTAATTTGCATATTCATCAGAACATCTGCTGGAAACTCTAGCTTTCGTATGTTTTTCTGTTTTTAACAGTGTGCTTAGCCTACCGAAGTAGATGTGTAATATACTGTGTGTAGTATATATGGACTGATCTTTGCTGCCGAGCGTTAGCAGCATACTCTTGGTGCGTCTCCGAGGCGCTGTTGTTAACTCATTACGGCAAATGTCTGTCTGCCTGAGCTCCGGGGGCCAGACTGGGAGAAAATAACGCGATTATTACTTCCACGTAAATGCGTTAGTGTCACATCAAGCCAGACGGCATGTTTCCGAGGAAGTGAGCAGCGCGAGAGCAGTGGAAGCTGAGCAAGGGATTAGACGGAGGAGTGCTGCCTGACAGACGGCTTTCACAGGCCTCACTTTCAGCTCTGCGCCATTTTTAGATGAAGTGAGATGTGTGTGTGTGTGTGAGAGAGAGAGAGTCTGAAGGGTATGTATGTATTTTCCATGAAGCGAGAGACAACAGACGCTGATCTGAGTCATCCTCACAACTCCACTGTTTGGCAACGTCTTACTCCTTTTCCTCTCCCAAGCACTACTCCTTATTTTACAGTGAAAGGGTCGATGTGAATTTATATTCTTCTAAATATGGAAATACCACTCATTACACCGTGCCTGAATTCTACAACTTGCTGCACGACCAGCTTCTGCTCTGTTAGGGAGATTTTACACTAGATGCTGGAGCATGCCTGTCAGAGTTTGATGGCATTGTGTAATGAGAATATTAGTGAGGTCTAATATCGATGTCGAATCTGTCGTTCTGGATCAAAATATCCATTCCAAATTATATCAAAGGTACTCAGTGGAGCTCTATCACACGAGATAATGCTACGTTATACCCCACTAGCCAATGCTTGGAATTGTGCATGGACACTGTAAGGTTATGCGCAGTTTGCCCTTCTGCAACCACAGTACAATACAAAACATTCACATGTCACAGTATCTCTCTCTCTCTCTCTCTCTCTCTCTCTCTCTTACACACATACCATCAAGGGTAGGACAGCATAATGTGGCTGAATCTGAGACCTTGTATCTGCCAGGCCTGCAGCAGCACTGTGAGTTGGACAGCTGCTCAGACACAGGGCTGATGGATGGTTTGCAGCTGGACCCTCCAGAACATTGAACATTTTTTTTTTTTTTTTTAAAGAAGCTACAAAAAAAGTTGAAGTTCATACCACCCATAAATAGAGACTAAGCTGAACAGAACAGTTGGGTGGTGAAATTACACCATCATTTGCAAGCCACTTCCAGTTAGTCCTGTATTCATAAGATTTCATTCATTCATTCTCTGTAACCCTTATCCAGTTCAGGGTCATGGTGTGTCCAGAGCCTACCTGGAATCATTGGGCGCAAGGCGGGAATACACCCTGGAGGGGGCGCCAGTCCTTCACAGGGCAACACAGACACACACACATCTACAGACAATTTTGAGTCACCAATCCACCTACCAACATGTGTTTTTGGACTGTGGAGGAAACCGGAGCACCCGGAGGAAACCCACACAGACACGGGGAGAACACACCACACTCCTCACAGACAGTCACCCGGAGGAAACCCACGCAGACACAGGGAGAACACACCACACTCCCCACAGACAGTCACCCGGAGCGGGAATCGAACCCACAACCTCCAGGCCCCTGGAGCTGTGTGACTGCGACACTAACCTGCTGCGCCACAAGATTTCAAAAATACATTAATAAGGTGTTGTTATTAACCATTAGAGAATTAATTAGGTGTTAGTAGTGGACCGATACCATGGGGGCGTCTAATAGAGCATCCAATCCATCTACATCAGCCCTGTACTTTCCCGCTGATCAGAGTCGTTGGCTGAAATGTATTTTCTCCAACAAAACTGAGGAGTTCTTAACAAAACCTTTACAAGGCAGAAATAAAATGAGTCTTTGAAATACTGTTAAAGTAACAGCTCGTTTAACCGTAGCGTATAAAGAGAATCTCATGCAAAACGGTCATGTAAAAATGAGTGATGAGTGTTTGGGCTACATTCAACCCCACAAACTTTATAATTGGACTCTGGAGAAACAAATAATATATGGGTCATTATAATACACTCTCACTGGACACTTAATTAGGTACACTTACCTTATATCCGCACTGGTTCCCTGTCTGTTCGGGTCTATTTACCATAAAGGTGCACTTTGTAGTTCTGCAATTACAGACGGTAGGCCATCTGTTTCACCGCATAATTTGTTAGCCCCTCTTTATCCTGTTCATCACTGTGTCAGGACCCCACAGGACCACCACAGAGCAGGAATTAGTTAGGAGCACTGCAGTGAGGAAATATAAGTACATTCACTTGCATAAGGAAGAGACGAAGAAACAAATGTAAAAAAAAAATAATAAATAAAAAATCTGTTGTTTTTTCCAAAGTGTTTAAGGACTGATTATTGATTCAGAGAAAATGGGACTTTTAACAACCGCACAAGACGATCACGACAAAACTGCCGCCGTCAAATTAACCACATTTACAGCTTTCATCGTTGAGAGAGACGCGAAAATGAAGTCAGATTAGAACACATTCACAGCTGTATCCAGCCTCCCACTGTGGGAAGAACAACTCGACACTATGGGTCTGAAAGGATGTGGAGCCTGATTAGATGATGTTAGTGGGGAAAACGTGGGAAAAGGCACAAAAGAAAGATGCTGATGAATCTCAAACCCTTCAACTTCCAGCCCCAGAGCCCAGACCTCCACCTCGTTTAATGTGTTTGTGGGAAATCTGGGTCACGAGCACTGAAATCAACAGCTACGACTGATCTTTGAAGGTGTGGAGGAATACTGTATCGCCACAGATATCCTTTTAAACTGACAGTGAAAAAAGATTAATTTAATGGCTGTTTTAATGAAAATCTAAGAAAATACAACGATCTCTGACTTACACCAGTACTGTGTGTAAATAGACCAGTGTCCACTGGGCAGCACTACGTTAATGGCCCCAACAATCCACCTTCGGTGAGCTGAGTTGAATAAGAGAGAGAGACAGGAGGAAATTAAACAGATACTGAGATGGAGAGAGAAGCAAACAGATAGATAGAGGCCAAGGTGCGATTCCACAGAATTAATTCCAGTTTCAGAGCTCCGTGATGCATAATGCATTGTAAATCCACCAGATAGAGCCTATTACAGTCAAAGCTAATGAAACCACGCTGATTAGCAATCTCTCAGTGCTGCTCCACCATATGCCAGTCGACTCTCATTCCCTGCCACTGAGACACCAAGCACATGGACACACACACACACACACCACACATACGAATCAGCAGATTTGTTTCAACCCAACACCAGTGATATGCCATCAATTAACGCCTGTGATCAGTATCAATAACAATACAGAAAATAGTTCCATTTTGAAACATTTAATGAAGCAGGAGGTGCGCTTTCTCATAAGAGGTTTGTTGTTGCTGGTTAAAACAAGCTTTAAAATATGTGCTTTCTTTAACTGTATTCTACTACAACGAACCTGTTATGAGAAAGCAACGCACCTGCTTTATACGTAAAGAAACACAGACAATATAACACTGTAACCCTTATCCAGTTCAGGGTCGCGATGTGTCCAGAGCCTACCTGGATTCATTGGGCGCAAGGCGGGAATACACCCTGGAGGGGGCGCCAGTCTTTCACAGGGTAACACAGACACACACATTCACGGACACTTTTGAGTCGCCAATCCACCTACCAACGTGTGTTTTTGGACTGTGGGAGGAAACCGGAGCACCCGAAGGAAACCCACACGGACACGGGGAGAACACACCAACTCCTCACAGACAGTCACCTGGAGCTGTGTGACTGTGACACTACCTGCTGCGCCACCGTGCTGCACTAATTACTAATAATTACTATTATAACTATTTTCCATAATAACAGCACAAATTAACATATGTTATAAGTTAAGGTTAAGGTTTTCTCATTGTACTGTAAAGCTATTCTACTTTAGCTGAGTTCTATCTACTTAGACTAGTATTTATACTCAGACTCATCTCAGAATAGGGTTAGGGTTTGGGGTTTAGGGTTTAAGGGTTAGGTTTAGTAGCTAAGTAGATAGTATTTGTACCATCTTGGTCTCAGTAGAATTTGTGTTAAGACTTTCACACCCCTCTTTAGAGAAACTCTGGAGTATCAGGTCAGAAGACGTCCTGAAGCGATCCTTTCACACATTCAGCGCAGAGCCTGAGATCTTCTGTGTGAGACATTCTCACAGCAGGAAATGTGCCTCGTGCTTTAGGCATGGGGTGGCACCTGTGCAGGAGATACTCCAGAGCTTTAGAGGGTCTGTGTTCACATGCGCTGACTCTAATAGGGGGCTAGGAGAATAAAGTCTGCGTAAAGTCCGGGACAAATGTCGCATGTGTTTGCATTCACACATACAGCTCCTTCGGGGAAAACTCCGGAACATTGCTGGGTTACCATGCATGTCTCTGTAGTATTTTGTAATGGATGGTTTCATCCATCCCCTTCTTTTAGCAAGATCTCTCTCTCTCTCTCTCTCTCTCTTTCTCTCTCTCTCTCTCTCTCTCTCTCTCTCTCTCTCTCTCTCTCTCTCTCTCTCTCTCTCTCTCTCTCTCTCTCTCTCTCTCTCTCTCTCTCTCTCTCTCTCTCAAGCTGCCAGCTGTTGGTCAGTGATCTGGCTGTCTCTGATCTTCCCAACTGCCCCCTCTCACTCTCACTCTCTCTCTGACAAATAGTAAGTATGACAGGCTCTTGGCTGTCCTTCCCTGGACCTCCTTCTCTCGCTCACTCTCTCTTTCTCTTTCTCTCTCTCTCCCCATGTATGCCACAACTGTAGCACCTCGGCAGCACCACCACCAATCTTCCTACCAATCCCCCCTCCGATTCCTCCACCAGCTGCTAACACGTGTTGGGCCATGCCACTTGCCCTGCAGTCTTCCTGCCCCAACATCATTTCCCACCTGCGAACGACTGCTGACCCCGGGTGACCTCTGCTGGCCGCGAGTGCCTGTGCCCGCCAGAATGCCAATGAGGGGAAAAACGGGATCGGGCAGGTATGGAGGAGAGCTGGCAGCAGTCGGGAATGCAGCCCAGCGGAGAGGAAAGATTTAGCACTGAGCTGAGATAATGATGAGGCCTGATTATTAGTCAATTACGGCCACTCTGTAGGGCACAGCTTCAGGAGCTGGGGTGGGGGCGCTGTGTGGAGGGGGTTTGGGTGGGGGTGGGGGGGTACGGATAATCCCATTATCTAAGATGTCGGAATAATGGATTTTGTCTATGGGGCTTTTTTCTTTCTTTTCTTTTCTTTTTTTTAAACACTGGGTATTGAGTGTTCGGGAATATTATCTTCCAGAAAAAAAAGGAAACCTGTAATGATACCTGTGGGCCTGACGATATGTGAGAGGAGAAACTCATTTCGAAACCGAACAAGTGCCATCATTCCTGTCCTTTAGGAAGACAGTCTTCTGCCACACTCAGCGTCTCTCTCTCTCTGTCACTCAATCTCTCCTTTCTATGCTTCCCCACCTCTCTCCACCAGCTGATGGCTCTGACAGGATTGTTATTATTGTCATTACTGCCTCTCTTGCTTAGCAGACACTTCAGGCTCATGTGAATTACATGGTTTGTGGCTGGCAGGAGCAAATTACCAAATTATAACGTCAAGCCAGGGTCACCTTAAGTCCCTCAGTCTAGATAAGTGTCTCCCAAGAGCTCTTTTACACACACACACACACACACACACACACACTCATATATAGCAGTCAGCTATTTGGGGAGATGTTCCGTCTGCGTATCTAACACTGATCTATCCAATCTCCATTACTTACAGATCAATATATTAAGGCCATAAGACACATGACGCTGACCAAAGCCCTGTTAATGTCCACTGTAAATAAAGAGGCTGTCTCTGTGGTGTAGACGAGCTCTCACACCGAAGTTTCACTCACCTTCCTGAAGCCTGAAGCATCCAGCTGTGTGCAAAGTGTGGAGTAGACCTTCTCAATAGTAAATCAATTAGAGTTTTAAAACAGTGTTAACTTGAGAAGCTGATTTTGAATTTCGAGTTTTATTCTTAGTCTTTTGTATATTATGTTTTTGATCGTCTAGAATCAGTCGACAAAAGCTAAACATGTTTTAGTCTAATTTCAGCCCATTAAACAGTTTATAGCCTAATATTAGTCTTTGGCTTACACATGAACATCCAAAATACATGTTGCATTTGCTTTATAGAGTTATGAATCATTGGCCAAGCGTTGACACCAGGGACTCCCTGACGCTCGAAGAATCAATTCTTTGGGAGTTGACTCATTTTTGTCGTCGTTGCCCTGGAAACAGCAAACAAATTGAGTTGTTGCCAAATAAAATTAAAAACAATTTATCAGTCTTTCACGTTATTGTTTATTTTTTTAACGGCAATTGCTAAATATTTTATGGTTCTCGTCTTGTCAAATAAGTGATTTTTATTTAGTTCTCATCTAGTTTTCATTGTGAAAAACAGTTAATCAGTAAATATTTTGCAAAGTTTTTTGTTGAACAATTTAACACTACTTTAGAAAGATACACAGTTCTGGGCAGAGTTCTCTCCCATAACTCCATCCGCACAGAGCAGCAGGCCTGGCTTTAGAGCGTCAATAGAGCAATGCCTCATCAACTAATCATCATGCCCCACTACACCATTTTCTGCATGCTTCTGCTTTGCAGCTTGTTGAAAATGATTAATATTATAAAGCTACTTCAAGTTCCATAAGTGGGCTTGTGTGCATCAATCTGTATTGGTTGCATTTTAAGGAAATCAAAGTTTGGAGATGTGTGGTAAAATCCAGAGCTGCTGAAGCCATCACTCAGTTCAAAGATGGTCATTTTAAAGCCTTGTACCTTCCCTGAAAGAAGCTTCCAGACCTCACTAATGTGGTTGTGCAAACAAATCCTCACAGCAATGTTCCAACATCTAATGCATGGCAGTCTCTTACAGTTCACTGTTACTGCAGCAAAAAGTGTTAAATTCCCAATAATTACCTTGATTTCAAGTGAACAATTTGGACAAGCAGGTGTCAACAAACTTGGCCACGCAGTGTACACAGTAGTGTGCTCTACACAGACTTGAACTAAGTGGACCATTTTGAGCGGTCTTAATAAGTGCATATTATGTAGTGCTTGATTCCAGGCGTATCGTGAGATTGTTGGTGTTTTGTCCTTAATGGCATCCATCTTCCACAGAGGTTCTTTCTGCCGTTCTGCGCCACCGCCTTCGTGCAGCCGTTCAGGACTTTATGAGCGCTTTACAGCTCATTCATACATAAATGCATGGCGGAGAAAATGGGACACGTTTAGAGCGTTTGCCCCATGCTCTGCGTTGCTTGTGCTTGGCTGCAGGAAGCTGCTTTCATTATGGACGACTGGCATCATATCCTCACCGTCCCCCTCTAAGCATATAGGACATCCTGTCTGTGTCTGACACTGACTTCTTATCACATGAATGAAGAAGACCACAGGTGAGTGGGTGTCCATCATTTAAGGCAACAAATAGAGGATCTGCTCTGGCTTTGGCTGAATTGACTTCGGAATTGGAAGGTTTTTAGAGATCTATATTCATAAAAATAGGGACGTTCATGTCGATATATTTGCCCCCAGCTAACATTAACATTAATAAGTCCAGTTCCATATCGGTGACATATGCTAGGCTGAAAAATACTACACAATTAAATTTAAAAAAGAATGAACCCAGTGTCTTCAGAAGACTACAATTAAGATTAAATCTAGCACAAAGTTGTCCTATATTTATCCTATATATAAATGTGTTTTGCCCAGCTTTTGGGGGTGTGAAAGCATAGCACTTCATGGTCCCTCAACATCCACAGCTGGAGTGGCCTTGAGCAAGACGCTTAATTTGATATTCATGATTTAAATCCAATAAACGTTTTACTAAATTCAGAGAAGGCTTCCTGACAGTTTGCTAACTCTATGTTCATGCACTGAAACAAGTGTGTACACAGCCCTGGCTCTGTAAACAGGGAAACTAAGAATGTGACTCAATCCAAACTGCCTCAGGATCTCTCTCTCTGCATCGCTGGCTCAGGCACAGCCTAGAAACGTCATTTGGATGGTGCAGAGACCTTACTTTTGCAGTTTCAGATGTGTTACATTAGGTGGAACTGACTCCAAGTTCCACTGACTAACTTCTTATTCAGAAATACCGTTCCACCTTTAAAGAAGTGGAGCTTGTGTAGGAACAATACAAATTTGCACAGTTTAACAACAGCTTTTGACTTTGAAGGCAATTCTGTGAGATTTGATTTCATTCAGTTACAAGAACATTAATGAACTCAGGTTCTGATACTGAATCAACATCGTGATTCAGACTTGTTTACGTAATGATGTCATGCAGTTACCCATAATATGGCATGTGTTCTTTACATGAGTCAGTTAGCCACAGTGAAGTACACAGTGGAAAGTGACTCTGAGGAGGAGGAATTTGCTTCAAAAAGTGGAGTGGCTTGTGGAGGTGGTTTGGTTCTAAATTATCAGACGTACAATAAACAATGGCATTATCTTAGAAATGAAAGAAGCCTTTAATATTATTAATATATATTAAATATATTTAACTTTATATAATTCATATTAGGGGCAGCACGGTGGTGCAGCAGGTAGTGTCGCAGTCACACAGCTCCAGGGACCTGGAGGTTGTGGGTTCGATTCCCACTCTGGGTGACTGTCTGTGAGGAGTTGATGTGTTCTCCCTGTGTCCGCGTGGGTTTCCTCCGGGTGCTCCGGTTTCCTCCCACAGTCCAAAAACACACGTTGGTAGGTGGATTGGCGACTCAAAAGTGTCCGTAGGTGTGAGTGAATGTGTGTGTGTGTCTGTGTTGCCCTGTGAAGGACTGGCGCCCCCTCCAGGGTGTATTCCTGCCTTGCGCCCAATGATTCCAGGTAGGCTCTGGACCCACCGCGACCCTGAACTGGATAAGGGTTACAGATAATGAATGAATGAATGTATGTCAACAATAAAGTATAAAGTGCATCCACAAACTTTGGACATGAAGCCATCCTTTAAATTGTCCACCGTGGTCCACCAGTGGCCAGTGAAAGAGCCGGCCATGACAGTGAAAGAGCCGGCCGTGACAGTGAGCGGTAGAAGCTCATTACAGACACTGCAGAGCTCAGGGGCCTAATTAACAGCAGCTCATTTCCTACCTGAGCGAGGAAACACCGGCCCGTCATTTTTCATTATTAATACTTTAACAGCCACTGACCGACACGCCGGCCGAGACGAGGGACTTTCAGGGCCATCAATTAACCCGGCCACAGGCAGCCTGCAGCACCGGGGCCCCGCGAGGGCCCATTGATAGGCCCCGCATATCACACGCATGAATATTAATCTCTCACCTTTACCGTTCGGGAACACACTCCTGGCCCAAGGCGGAGCAGGACAGCAGGGCCTCAGATCCGCAGGGGGTCCACCAGGCCTCCCCTAAGAAATGACCCCTGACCCCAGCTTCCCTCCCCTGACCTTGCCTTCAGCTCTTTCTGAGGAAAAAATAAAACCCAGCGGGAAGATGTCTGTGATCACCTCGGCTTGACTGACCTCGTCTCTTTTTAACGGTGACGGCTGCGCAGACACAGTGTCCACTAAAGGCTTAGCCAGGGAAAGTATTTAAAACTCATAATGTGTGCAGCATAATCAGTCTTTACAGTGAGTGTATTAATCTACAGGTGTGAGTGTGTGTGTGTGAGTATGTAAAAGGGTGAGTGTGTGAAATTGTCCACAGGATTTGTTTTTTTGTGTTTGTTTATTTGTGTGTGTGCGTGTGTGTGTGTGTGTGTGTGTGTGTGTGTGTAACCGTCCACAGGTGTGTGTATGTGTATGTGTGAAAGTTTGTGAAATTGTCCACAGGTGTGTGTGTGTGAGAGAAAGGGTGAGTGTGTGAAATTGTCCACAGGTGTGTGTGTGTGTATGTGTGAAAGTTTGTGAAATTGTCCACAGGTGTGTGTGTGTGAGAGAAAGGGTGAGTGTGTGAAATTGTCCACAGGTGTGTGTGTGTGTGTGTGTGAGAAAGGGTGAGTGTGTGAAATTGTCCACAGGTGTGTGTGTGTGTATGTGTGAAAGTTTGTGAAATTGTCCACAGGTGTGTGTGTGTGAGAGAAAGGGTGAGTGTGTGAAATTGTCCACAGGTGTGTGTGTGTGTGTGTGTGAGAAAGGGTGAGTGTGTGAAATTGTCCACAGGTGTGTGTGTGTGTGTGAGAAAGGGTGAGTGTGTGAAATTGTCCACAGGTGTGTGTGTGTGTGTGTGTGTGTGTGTGTGTGTAAGAAAGGGTGAGTGTGTGAAATTGTCCACAGGTGTGTGTGTGTGTGTGTGTGTGTGTGTGAGAAAGGGTGAGTGTGTGAAATTGTCCACAGGTGTGTGTGTGTGTGTGTGTGTGTGTGTGTGTGTGAGAAAGGGTGAGTGTGTGAAATTGTCCACAGGTGTGTGTGTGTGAGAAAGGGTGAGTGTGTGAAATTGTCCACAGGTGTGTGTGTGAGTGAAAGGGTGAGTGTGTGACATTATCCACAGTTGTGTGTGTGTGTGTGTGTGTGAGAAAAGGTGAGTGTGTGAAACTGTCCACAGGTGTGTGTGTGTGTGTGTGTGTGTGAGAGAGAGAGAAAGGGTGAGTGTGTGAAACTGTCCACAGGTGTGTGTGTGTGTGTGTGTGTGTGAGAGAGAGAAAGGGTGAGTGTGTGAAACTGTCCACAGGTGTGTGTGTGTGTGTGTGTGTGTGAGAGAGAGAAAGGGTGAGTGTGTGAAACTGTCCACAGGTGTGTGTGTGTGTGTGTGTGTGTGAGAGAGAGAGAAAGGGTGAGTGTGTGAAACTGTCCACAGGTGTGTGTGTGTGTGTGTGTGTGTGAGAGAGAGAAAGGGTGAGTGTGTGAAACTGTCCACAGGTGTGTGTGTGTGTGTGTGAGTGAAAGGGTGAGTGTGTGACATTATCCGCAGTTGTGTGCGTGTGTGTGTGTGTGTGTGTGTGTTTGCTTATTTGTGTGTGACTGTGTGAATGTGTGAAATTTTCCACAGGTGTGTGCGTGACTGGATGAAGGTGTGATACTGTCCACAGGTGTGTGTGTGTGAGACTGGGTGCATTTATGAAAGTGTCTACAAGAACGAGTGTGTGAGTGACTAGGTGACTGTGTGAAATTGTCCGCAGGTGTGTGTGAGAGTGTGTGATGAATGAATGAATTAAGGTTCTCGACTGCAAAGCTACATTTCTGGAGATACAAGACTTTCCCCTGGCAGCAATGCATTTTGTCCCATTGTATGTGTGTGTGTGTGTGTGTGTGTGTGTGTGTGCGTGTGTAAGGTCCTGATTTACACCTGTGGCTAGATTTTGATTGAAGGTGTGGATTGTTTTTCCATCCAGAACTAGTCTGGTTCCGATCGGCCCTGAGCTGCCTGAACTCCACGAGCCCGTCTCCCTGAAGTGACCCATCTAACGCTTTTAACCCGCCGTGTGATCTCTGATCCGCTCTGAACACCAGGCGAGTTTTTGCGACATTAGTGATGCAGCTGTCCAGATGCAGACGGCCTCTGAATGCGGAAGGGGGCTTTCTCGGGTCCATTAGCCCTCCAGAACGTTCTGTCCTTTTTAAAAGTTTCTCAGTGAGCGCTGAATACCAATGAACGACCAAGGAGTCGGTCATCCAAGACTGTTGTGATGGAACGGCGTTCCGCTCTCCCGGGGGTCATGCTGGAGAGGCGGGGAATCGAGAGGCGGTTCTGTTGGACCGGAGGAGTCTTGCTGTCACTGGAGCTGAATATGACGCTATGTATTAAACATGTCGTGTTCGGAGAACGCTTTGGCTGCGTTATTTGCATCTCGGCTGTGTTACAAATGTCAGCGGAGATCTGAACCCCTGCATCCTTCCATTCATTCGTTCTCCTTGCGTCCCTCCATCTGTTCATCCTTATTGCATCCCTCCCATTTCTTCATGTCTCCATCCATTTGTTCTCCCTGTATCCATCCCATCCCTCCACCCGTTTGTTCTCCATTTCTTCATCCTCCCTGCATCCCTCCATCCATTCCATCTTTCACACAGAGCCCTCATCTATTCTCTCACTCTTTCGTATTTAACAGGGTCCATTGATTCTCTCTCTCTGCTGCCCTTTACTGAGCCTGCTCAGATTAGTATCTCTCTCTCCCGCTCTCTCTCTCTCTCTAACACACTCACACACAGTTAAACTGTGACCCCCCACCCCCACCCCACTCAGTTTCTCTGTGGGGACCAAGGCATGTGCACATTTTAGTGCACAATATACTGCCATAACCTTTACACAGGCCAGAGGTAATGGTTAATCGTTTAGGTGCCAAACCCTTCATGGAATTGACTTATAACTCACTCTCACTCACTCATGTTTAACAACCAGCTCCACAGGGGGCGCTATTTAGTGCTTCGCATAATCCATAACACAGTGATGGTGCATTAAAACATGCAGCACAGTGAACACTGTAAAGGGTGTGCTGCTTTGCTAATGTCACTTACTGAACATGTCCTTTGAGCTGGGGCACAAACTTACATGAGACAGTATTCTCTCTCTCTCTCTCTCTCTCTCTCTTTTCCAAGCTCTATATGACCTTGCTGTGTGGCGAGGGTGCCAAAAGGGCTTCTGGGGAAAAAAACATACAGGCCTTGCAATGCAGCTGCTGTCACCGGTGTCATGACCTCAAACACACACACACACACACACACACACACACACACACACACGGCTCCATTTCCCGACAGCCGAGAGCCTGAGTTGCTGCTGTGCTGTGAGGTAGAAGAGAGCTGCTGTTTAATTTCACAGAGACTCTGAGCTCCAGGCAGATGTTCCAACTCCCTCTGCTCCCCTTCACCTGCTAGAGCTAACGGGAATCAGCAGCGACAGGGAGCAGAGCACCATGCTGCACTGGAAAACACGCACACACACACGCACACACACACACACACACACACACACACACTCTTCAATAGGCAAACATTAATGTGTTCACACAGGGAGGTTTGCTTCAATTAAAGGCAGTATCTAAAGAAAAAAGTCATCAAATCCTTCATAATTTTGGATGTTAACATTTTTAATGTATCAATTTTTAAGCTATTGTTTATGAAAGTTAGTAATAAATAATATTTCTAAAGGAATAAAACATTTAAAAATACAATAAGTAAAATTAGGCTAATTTAAATTTACATTAAACCTAGAAAAACAACGGACCTCGTTTACCTCTTTCGGATGTTGGAGCTGAAAGTGACGTTACACACTACATTCAGAAACCATCTGGAAAACCCTATGCCCTAGGTTTTCATCGTTAGCCTGTTCACATTTAGCGTTCTTAGCAATCACTACTGATAACAGCACATTCTGTAATATTTTGCACGTCCTAGGAGCACGAAAACACAACCACAAACTGTAGTGGAACAGTACAGTGCATATTTAATGAGACGCTAATAGATAGACGCACTTATAAACTGAATAACATGCTTTTTACACACTGCTGATGTGCAGGCAGCCATCTTGGATTCTGAACTCAGGGTTGGTGAGGCTCTCCTGACATTCCGAGTAGGAAATCCAACTTGTGGGGGCATTCCAGCTGAAATCCAACGGAATAATCTGATTTCAAATGGAATGTAGCATGTCTGTGGTGGTAGTGCCAGCCTTTGTGACAGTTTGGCTTATGTTGGCATTAGTTATTCCAAATATTCAGAGGTTAAAGGAACACTAGGTAGAATTTTTACCTTTGAATTACAGCTTCAAAATCACCGTGACGCTTCACTGACCTGCGATATTGAGAGTAGTGCCTCTGCTATTGCTGCTCCAGGCTCAAAACTGCGGAAACTGCACTGTGTAACTTTTGGAGAAGGGTAGGAAAGTAAATTGTAAGTAGAACCAATAATGCTCACATATGAGCTGCTTAATTCATGCATTAGTTTTAAAAATTGACCACAGATTTAGGCATTTAACGTGTTGAGATTCCGTGTGGCTTCTGTTGCATTAAAACAGACCCCTGCTATAACACATTCAAACCCCAAAAATGAAGAAAATTACATCAGAAACAAAATGGTCTCCTTTATTTCCAACAGCACAAATGGCCAAATATTCAGCTCAACACATGCAGACAAACTCTGAACAGTTTTAAAACTCTGATCACTGCCGTCCCCTTTGCTTCAAGGCCAAAGTAGAGACCTGATCAAAAGGCCCGTATTCAACACTAAACGCTCCAACTGGACAGCACTGCCATCCAGGTGCCTGCGAGACCCTGGACAGACTTGGCCAGAGAGCCTAGACTCTTCTCTGCCACACACTTGCTGCGCTCACACACACACACACGTCTGCAGGTCAGCTGCCAGCCACACTGAACTCAGCCCAGCAGTCTGTTCCTACTTACCCACAATGCACAGCGATCTGTTTACAACATTATACAAACACCACACACAGAACCGTGCAGAATTTTCATTTCCTGTCAAGGCTATTCAGGACAAATCAGTTCTTTTGCGGTAGCAGATATAACCCACAGAATCAAAACTCCTCAAAGATCCAAAGCTGATATCACAGTGACACATTGAAGGCTTCTTTCCAGCTCCATGTCCTTTCAGACCCACACCGCTGAGTTGTTTTTCCCACTCTCAAAGATGAAAGTGGCCTTTATTTCATGGGGAGAGTTTTGATGTTCCACCAGGTCTTTTCTCTCTGTCTTTCAATGGAGGTCAATGTAAGGTCAATGGAGCCTTGATTCTTTATATAAAATCTCATAAATATCCCTTAATAATGAATAACTTGTGCTTAATGGCAGTTTGAATGGAAATGTAATAAAAGGGTGGGCACTCTTTGACCCTACTGTGTATTTTATTCATAAAAAACACTAAGTCACTTATCCAAGCTCCACCCACCCAAGCACTTGATGCATAACACTGAGCTTCTAGTTTAAAATGCAGTCAAGCTGAACTTTGCCCTCATATCCATTGTTGTTGATTCCCAATATGGAAACAGTAGCTCATATTCAGCTGTATTCTTCTGACTGGCAATTTCTAGATTGGCTTTACACAGGTACAAAATAAAACACAGTCATTGTACTTTAGACGAAATGCACGTTTCTCGTTCTCAGTCTTCTGCAAAGGCTTGTCCAACCTAGCAACAGTTGCCGTGAGGAAAAAGCAAGAGCATGGATAAGCCCTTAAAAGACCATAAAAACAGGTTTGAAGATGTCTTTCTCAATAAAAGAAGTTTGCTCTGCGCACATCTTCAATAATCCGTAATAAACCGATGCTTGCTCATCTTCGACGTTTGGTTTGTGTTCGGTTCATTTCAAGTGTTGTTCTACAGCTGCTCTCAGACTACGCTTAAGGCACATCCTGTTATTCATTTTTCACTCACTTCTCCTTCACTCATTTGTCAAAAAAAGGGGAGGGGGAGGGAAGTATCCGTGTTTATAAACCCACATTAGTGTTTGGCCCAAAGCCTTGCCAACAGCCAAAGGGGCTGAATTAAATTCACATTAAACTGGAGATGGCCTGGGCATTTCTGGCTGGGCATGTAATTAACTGATGGAAAAAAATAAATAAATAAAAATAACAAACAACACAATCGACACAATCCCAAATCCAGGTCCCAAAAACTTTTCAGACTTCTGCGCTTCTTCCTGGCAGTGGTTAGATAAACAGCTGATCCCCACTTTTCCCCAACCAAGGCGCTGAAAGACGAGAACAACCAGTGATCCCTGGCAGCGTTCCGCGCTCGTTCCTGCGCTGTAATTCAGACTCCGCTTCATCGAGAGTCTTCGCTCTCATCTGTTTATGACAAGAGATGCTAAACTGCGCGGATGGGGGCAGGGGACGGCAAGCGGCTTAATCTCGGACGGATTTATACTCTCCGTTCAGTACGGTGTGCTTCGGAAACGTCTCATTAAAATCACTGGAAGGCCAGGTGGTGAGATGGAAGCGGAGGTTGGAGACGAAGGCAGAGTGAAGCAGAGCTGCAGGGTTGAACAGAGGATTTTGCTAATGCTAATGAATGCTAATGCTAATGAAGGAGGTCCAGAATCTTTCCTGAGCTAAAGTTACTCCTGGGTTCCACTGAAAACTACAAGCTTTAGCTGGTGACACATGGCGGTCTTTAAAGGAATCCTCCAGTGTTTACCAAACTAGTACAGCATTACTGGAAAGTGTCTAGATACATTTTCTTGTATTCACAGAAGAAAACCTACTTAAACATATTAGTAACGATGCCAAAACGTTGCCTAATTCTGGGACTAAATGATTAACATGTGACCACATGAAACTAATCGGAAATATTAATAATATCCTCTAAAAACACAGGTGTTAGGATGAAATGGGCTCAGAATGGCTAATCAAAACGGTGCTTTTGAAGTTTCCATGCGGAGTCGAAGGCGAAAACTCCAGCCACATCTGTATATGGATAACGAATTATCATAACACTCTTCCCTGTGGAAAATACGGTGTTTCCCATTGGCCTCTAAGGAACTGGGTTTTCTGCACAGCACTGGTTCCAGTTATTCCTGGTCCACATTTTTGTATTCCTCCCGCTCCAACACACGATACAACTAATGAACTCATAACAAGGGTTTCCTGAGGTGTACTGCGCATACAATATGTAAAATATAAAAACGAAGGATATCCAGAAAAGAGAGACTTCATCAGACCTACATCTGACGACCATGGTTAATTCATGGATGTATTGGGTATAAACATTAGCAAGTCACTAATTTTCCCAAATATGATCATACAGGAACTTTCAATCCTTACTTTAAATGCCCAACGAATGTAATATTTGGAATTAATTCCATATATATATATATATTGTACCTAACATAGATGACACTGCCCTAAAAGTTTGGCTGTTGAGCCACGCTGGTTGAACATGCTCAGAGGGGCGGGGTTTCAGATTTCATCACCTGTGATATCCCAAAAGATGCACTTACAATATTATTATTAATAATAATAACAATAATAATAATAATAATAATAATTTTTTGCAATAATTACTCTTTCAGTAACTGAGAGATTGTTCCTAACTCTGGAGCCAACGCAAGGGAACACAGTGATGACGTGTGAGTTAAAACATATTATTTGTTGAATAAAACGTGCAAATGAAAACTATTTACTGAGGTTATTTCCCTAATCTTATGCAAATTCAAGACTCTGTTTCTGACACAGGCCAATCCAGGACCAGGGATGAGAACCAGTGCTGTACGGGAAAACATAAGCCTACTGTCCATGTTAATAAACCATAATATAAATAGATGTAATGGATAAAGACTATGCTGAAGTATTCCTTTCATTTGTGACTCTGCCTCAGAGGCAGAGAGGCTGAGTGTGTGTGTGTGTGTGTGTGTGTGCGCGAGAGCTTTATTGGTTAATGCGTGTCCTCGCTCTGCTGTAAACTCCACGACTCTAAAGTGCTGCGTTCACTGCAGACTGACTTCTCTATTCTCCGCAGACCAAAGAAACCCACCTGCTTGCACTCGTCTCTTCTCATCTGAATGAGCTGTTTCCTTCACTCCGCAGCAAAGGCCTTCAGCAGTGGAGGAGGGTGAGGGTGGGGGGGGAAGCCCTTTAATAATTTGTGCGTCTGCTGCTGTTCCGAATCCGCTACTGGCGCACTTTTTTCCCCTGACATTCTGCTGATGGAACGGCATTCAGAAATGCTTATCATTACAAAAACCCATCTACCACCTTTCATACTCCCCAATATTAGCTTGGGTAAGATCTATAAACATGAGAGGATAAATAAACCATGACCCCACCCCCCCACCCCCCTCCATGTCTTATTCGCGCAACATTTTCTGGCACTTAACAAACGATTTTGGTCTCTAGTGCATTGCACCGAGATTGACACAAGAGACAGAGACAAAAGGACAATGCCTCCGGGTCAGAAGAGTTGCAACAGGAATTCAGGGGCCCAGTCCATGGCGGTTTGGGCCACTGCCAGGGCAGCTGCCCCCAGCGTGGCCGATAGACCCCAAACTGCCATTTTAACGAGCTGGTGGGCACCGCCGCCGCGGGCACTGGCCTGAGTCAAGTCGAGGGTGGCGTTGTGGCGCTGGTGATGCTGCTGGCGAAGGACAGAGTCCGGACGCTGCTGCAGAGTGGACGTCTGGAAGTCCTGAAAGGAACTGATGGCGATGCTGAAAATAGAAAGGGAGAGAAAGAGAGAAGGCATAAGGAACTGGAGACTGGGCAGAGACATTCCAGAAGTTTGCCTTTACAATTTAAGAAGATAAATAACAAAGGCATGCTGTAATTCTACAAAAACTCTAAGGAATAATTCATTCATTCATTTTCTGTAACCTCACTCTCACTCACTCACACAGTCACCCAGTCACTCACACATGTGGACAAGTTCACACACTCACCAAGTCACTCACACTCACACGTGGACAAAGTCACACAGCAACAAAGATGAGTGTTTTTTGTGGGAGGAAACCCGAGCACTCGGAGGAAACCCACACAGACACAGGGAGAACACAGCACACTCCTCATAGACTGTTCCCCGATGTGAGGGTTGAACCCACAACCCCAGGACCCTGGAGCTGTGTGGCAGTGACGCCTTATGGCTAATTTATACCTCTATGTTGATTCCGCACAGAGCCTACACTACTACAACACTAGGGCTGAATCTCAAAGTTCTTCCTCTATACTGAGTAGTACACACTGCTGTGGTGTAGTAGAATTACTTTTATACATTTTTAAAAAGTGCTTCTGAGTGAGTGTGTTTCTGTACTTCTTCGGTTCAATTTAAAGAATGTCCATCTGACTACAGACCAATCAGAATCGTTGAGGTCTGCGTTGACATGACGCATAGTTACATTTTTGAGAGGTGCGCATTAGGCTACGGCGTAGGATTTCGCGGCGATGCGTTGCCTACGGTGTAAATTTGACGCTGAAGTATAAAAATGTCAACTTCAAGTAGCAACATCAAAGCAAAACCTGTTGGCTTCTAAATATTATACAGTGGAACCTCTACCTACGAACTTGATCCGTTCTGTTGCCCGGTTCGTAAGTGGAAAAGTTAGTTTGTCGAGTCCATTTTTCCCATTTAAAATAATGGAAAAGCCATTAATGGGTTCCAGCCCCCACCCCGAAAGTCACCGTTTTTGCACTGATATATGTTTACAACACTCTCAAATTAGTAAAAAAAAAAACATGTAGCGTTACTAAAAATAAAAAAGAAATACAGTGGTAACAGTAATAAAAAAGAAAAAAGTTTGAAGTGGTTACACATCGCTACCTTGAAGACGTGACGAATGGCTGGAGGAGTAACACTGGTGGAATAACTGAGAGTAGGCGGTGAATGTGGGGAGACGAAGATACGGCTTAACTTAGCACGAATTACGATGTCTGCTATTTACACTAATGCTAAATTGCTAAAACTACAAAGTGCTAATCTTAAACGCTCACTCAAGTCTGGGCGCTGGGAGACTCGCCTATTGGGGTCAGTGGCCATTTCCAGCCGCCGGCTCGGCGGAGGCTCAGGTTCGTTTCTAGAGTCATGGTTCGTTGGTGGAGGCAAAAAATATTCAAATGCCGGGATCGTATCTTGGAAAGTTCGTTAGTATAGGTTCCACTGTATATATATATTATTTATTTCAACTTATAATATGACTGTGTCCGAAAAGTCCTAATTGCTGTCTCCTAAAGCACTGGAAAGGGAAGAAAGAGCCGAGTCAATTCTGGAGCCTGCATTTTGTCCCATTATTTCCAAAGTTGTGTGTGCTCTGGCTAGACAGCATTATCCTGATAACATTATGGTCTATTTCTGCCTTTGAAGCGTGTCTCAGACGTGATTCGTCCAAAGGTACCTTCTGAGGCAGTGACTCATGAGGCAGCACGAGTAGCAAGGCCTCAGGTTTGCCACGTTCTGTTCCAGACGCAGCCCATATACAACCATAGTGCTTCAAGAGCTCAGAGAATCCTTCTCACTCCAGTGCCAACACATGAGGATTCTTTATTTCATTTCACACATAATAAGAGTGTAAGTAAAACAAATGAGAGTCTTCAAAACTGTTTGCAGAGGCTAATGACTATTAGTTTTGGGCTGATTAGGAATTTGGAGAAGGTAATAACTTCAAATCTCTCTTGGGTCTATAGCGAGAATCACCCTTATGTTCTTTAAAAACATCAGCGAGTGCAATATTAATGCTATTACTGTATTAACTGTAGGAATGAGTGACGTGCGGATTAACTCCTACATAAATATACCACAGAGGAGAGAGAAAATAAGAGCAAAGAAGTATGAGAGGGAGAGGGAGGGCCTGGCGGGGACAGGGGATGCCTTCTAGCCTGCTTTGAAAGGACAGAACTTTTAATTTTCAAGAGGAATGTACCCCAATTACAATAGTGAGGCAATGCGAGCGAGCCTGTGCTGAGGGCTAGAGCACGTACGGTTCCCTTCAACAGAAAAACATCATTAAAAAAAAATAAAAAAAATCATAAAATATTCAATTCCATTTCATTATCGTCCCTCTGGTAGAACAGTAAACACCAAATGCAAATGCAGCTCTCTCCTGACTAGAAAATGCCCAGGAAAAATAAAGACTCCACTCTGGAGCACACTTGACGAAGTGGCTGTTGTGAGAAAAGGACTGGGGGGCGCGAGCTGAGGGGCTCAATGTCTTTAAGACTTCACTTGTATCCTTTCCCCACCTCCCCGTCCTTTCTCTTTCACTTCCCCCCTTTTTCTGCAGCTCTCATTAAGATCTGCAGCTAATGCCGTGCGGCTGAAAATAGCTGACAGGTAACAGCAGAGCAATTAACTTTTAAACTCTCGCTTTAAGAGAGTAACACCCGAGAGAGACAGGCTCCACGCTGATGAAACTGCAGCCTAATCTGTGACACACGCTCGCGCAGTTTCCGTCACTTTAAACACTGTTAAAGGTGCAATAAGGACTTTTTTCACACGTGCCTTGCAAGTCCCATATTACTTGATTGCAGCAAAGTCACAAGGTGGGAGTCAAGAATTGCCCTAAACCTGGAAGGGGAAGTAACAGTGCATTCGGGTAATAGACTTAACTTTAAGAAAACTGCCTCACGTTACCCCAAATAGTAACCATGACCATGTACTGTTTGTTTGGACTTTTCCAAGTTGTGCTACGAGTTGTAGCTCACTGCTACATTGTACAGTGTACTGCCCTCATACTCATGGATTTCCACCACAAGAAAGGCATAACTACAGGGCTTAAAGTTACTTGTAAATATAGAAAGATTTCAAATCTTCCAATGTCTTGCAGTGTCCAAAAGCTTTTCTTCAAGTTAGCATTCACACCGATCCATCCTGATTGACACACACACTATTCAGTGGTGTTTATGTAGTCAGTGACCATACAACATGACCTCGGCTCCATCTTAGATGTGCGTTACTTATATTTTATAACAGGGAATGTACTTTTAGGCACTTCACAATGTGTCAGCCCCCACAAAAACCAATGTTCAATCCATAAATGGATTTATTAGCAAATAAATATATAAATAAACTATTTTTCTTCCACATAACCTAGCCCTTTAGCACAGAGCACTGTTG
This sequence comes from Hoplias malabaricus, assembly GCF_029633855.1. NCBI lineage: Eukaryota > Metazoa > Chordata > Actinopteri > Characiformes > Erythrinidae > Hoplias > Hoplias malabaricus. Next base: position 9,305,119 of record NC_089805.1, on the reverse strand, counting down.
CTAGGCAACGTGAGGACAAATGTTTAACTGTAATGACGTGGAGTACCCACACCATTAAACTAAATAAGTCCATTCAACATTTTTTAATTGTGTATAAATTATTTTTGTCCTCTTCCTGAAGGGACTCTTACTGTAAAGGAGAAGTTGCAGGAAGTATAGGACTAGCCTGAGGCTATGTTTTTAGCGATTAGCTCAAGAAGTTAATGCAGCTGTTAGCCTCCAAAATATATCAAAATGTACCTCAAAACTTTCCAAATTTAATATGCTTGACCCTAACAGGGTGTAAAACAATGTGAGGTGGTCAGAGGTCTACACAGATTCTGCATTTTACACCACTGCTTTGAAGACAGTTCAGCCAATCAGAATTATCCGTTTTATAATCCACAAGAAATGACTGTTGATACCTGACTTCTGTAGTCAGAAAATGTCCTATTAAACACTGACAAAAAATAAACTTTGGACAAAACATTTTAGGAAAAATGTTGTGTAACAGTAACACAATATCATTTATATTTACCTTCCACAGAGGAGTTTTACAGTGTCCTTCAGTAAAAGAGCCCTGAAAGGGAGCTGCCGCCGCTGTTTTCTATTTCTAACGTCTGAAAACCATTGATTAGGTTATAACTCATATTCTGTCTGTGACATATCTAGGACTTGCAGAAGGCCTAGAGTGACGTGTTCCCCTTTTTTCTGCACAAACTATATCACTTCTCTAGCCTTCTTACAAATGATTTAGCTGACATCTGCAAAGAGAGATATATTCTGAATTTAGCAAAGAAAAAAGTACCATATTTGAATCTATCTCATAGCAACCGTTTATTTCACCTCCCGTCACAGTGCCATGTGTCTTACTGACTTTGATCATTTTTATATATCTCCCTCTCTCTCTGCTTTTGCTGCTTCCCTCCCCCTATCTATCATCTCTCTTCTCTAAAGCAGCACATAGGGTCACCTCTCTCTGTTCTTCGCCCTTCTTCCTGCTGTCCAATCTGTTGCCCTCATCTTGCTGGCTCAGACACTGAGGATAAAAGACGTTAGCTAGCGTTATATGGCGGCTTTGACTTGCGCTATAACATCAGACGTGCTCACTGTTTAAAAAAGAATATTCTAATAGTATATTCATTCCAGATCTATTATTAGACGCTTGCCGCAGAGATGGTAAGCCCAATTAACCATAAATCTGTGTTCCCCTACTGTGTGTGTATATATTCCAATGTATCTGTGTGTGTGTGTGTGTGTGTTCATTCCTTGGAGGTTGCTATGAATCAGCAGCTCTCTGCTGTCCTGCTGTCCTCATGACCCATAAGGCTCTTTGTGCGCTTGAGTGAGCGGCTGCGAGAAATGTGACACAGTGACGCATCACAGGACACTGTTCACTGCACTAATGCAGGAGCAACAGTAGAACACACACACACACACTCACTCACATAAACATATTTGTATTTGTGCAGTGGCAGGACATGGGGTTAAACATGTGCCATATCTATTACACTCTATGACAAACTCACACCACAGTGAAAAGTAAGACACTACCCTTCTTTTATTTTCCATTAATTTGTCCACATCAGGAACCACACAGTAGACACCCAGAAGCCCCTGTAGAAAGTGAAAGGGGTCTTTTAACGACAGTAAGTTTTAACACCTTACTGTTGTTGCTAGTGTCCACTTTTCTGCAAGAACATGCTACAGAAGCTCGTCTCTGGGTTCGGACCAGCCACATTAGCCTTTGCTCCCCACAAGCATCAATGAGCCTTGGATGAATCTGTCACAGACTCACCACTTGTCCTTTCTATGCACTAACCACTGCATATTGGGAACCCCCCTCCCCATGTTGGAGATGCTCTGTCATTGTTAAAGTGGCATTATCAGGTGTAAATAGTGTCCCACGTTTATATATCTATAATTGTTCTTACTTCCAAAATGTAATCTTTATTCCAAGACTCAAAAATAAATAGGAAACTAATTGAATCTTGGATTTTTTTAAGCTTTGTATTATACCTGAATTTATTAGAGTAAGGACATTTCTGCATAAGAGCAAATCACACACACACACACACACACACACACACAAAAGCACACACACCCATACATTTAAAAACATTAAAATCCCATTCGATAAAGCTTAAAGAACAGCGCTCCTTCCACACCCACAAAAAGTAAACCCACAAAAGCAATCACAGAACACGTGCTAAACACAAAACCACCGCCGATGCCTCTCTGTACAGTAGCAGGTAAAGCTTAAAGAAATCTCTCTGTATTGGCAAGATTAAAGCTTGTGTGTGAGATAAGCCAGCAGCCTCAAAGCACTCATTCTTCTGCTGTGTATGAGAGAGAGAGAGAGAGAGAGAGAGAGAGAGAGAGAGAGAGAGAGCAAACCCCTGTATGATGTGACAAGCTCTGCTAAATCCTGTATTGGCAAAGAGTGAAATAAATAAACCACCCCACATGCTTTTAATAGAAGCAGAGGTCAATGCTTGTCCTACAATGTCACTACAACAGAATACTCCGCTATGCTCTACCTGTAGCATCAGTGGCCTACTGTTGATGATGCTTCCTTTATTGTTGGATGCACTGTATGCGCGGACAACACTTCAGAAACACCCTGAGGTGATGTTATAAAAGCCAAGCTCTCTCCTGCAGCCGTTTCGAGATAATGTGGTTTAACTGTTCTCCAGCGTCCCCAGCTTCACCGTTTCAGCGACACTAGAGGACACAGAGAGTCACGACCTTCAGAGACGACCTGACAGAAGCAGGAGAGTCACGGCAGTGTGGAGAAAGACTGCTTTTACATGATCAGATGTGATGGAAATGCATGAGAGCGCACTGCTGAGCGTTCTGAAAGGTGAACTCTCCAGTGATCCCTGCGTGCTTTAAAGAGAGAGTACATGCAGAGACAGGGACACATGCGCGCACACACACAGAGAGAGAGAGAGAGAGAGAGAGAGAGAGAGAGAAAGAGAGAGAGAGAGAGAGAGAGAGAGAGAGAGAGGAGAGAAAGAGAAAGAGACATGAGACCCCCGCTGACGGATAAAAGCTGTGCCTGAGGTGATACCATAGTCAGTCACTGGAGCAGCTACAGTACTGACACTGCTGCTACTGCTACACACACACACACACACACACACACACACACACACACACACACACACACACACACACACACACAAATTTAAGTCTAAACCAAAACTCACACATAACTTATATGATATATATGATATTATCTCAAGAACAGAAAAAATTGATCTAAATCTTTTTTAGCAATTTTTCCTGATGGAAAACATAATGAATGCAGCGACCAATGAATTCTCCTCGCTTTCCATTTTCAAACTACTTCATTTTTAGGTTAGTGTTTGTTGAATAAAATGACAATTGTAATTTTAATACTATGCATTTTATTTACCAGAAAATGACAAAAGAGCAATTGTCATCATCATCTCTTCTATTCCGCTTTTCCATTTCAGGGTCGCGGTAAAAGAGCAATTGTAATTTTTGAATTGCATTTTTTAAATCACAATTATTTTACAAAACCGGTTTGTACACGTAATAAAGAAAACAGCTATAGCTTTGTGTTGGAGACACTAGGGCTGTGCCATATCGTATCGCTCGCAATAATATCGTCAAAATTGTTTTAAAAATCATTATCGTGATATTAATGATATTCAGACTTGTTTACGTAATGATGCCATGCAGTTACCCATAATACGGCATACGTCCTTTAAGAGTCATTTAGCCACAGTGAAGTATGGTGGAAAGTGTCTCTTCTTAAATATAAGAGGTGGAGGAATTTGCTCCAAAAAAGGGGAGTGGCTTGTGGAGCTGCAATAAACAATAAACAATGGTAGAAATGAAAGAAGCCTTTATTCATTCATTCATTCATTATCTGTAAGCAATTATCCAATTCAGGGCCGCGGTGGGTCCAGATCCTACCTGGAATCATTGGGCGCAAGGCGGGAATACACCCTGGAGGGGGCGCCAGTCCTTCACAGGGCAACACACACACTCACATTCACACCTAAGGCCACTTTTGGGTCGCCAATCCACCTACCAACGTGTGTTTTTGGACTGTGAGAGGAAACCGGAGCGCCTTTAATATTATTTATATATATTAAATACCTTTCACTGAATATAATTCATATTAATATAACAATGATTTTGTTGCAATTTTCTGTTTTTGAAATTAATACAAGTACATTTCAGTGTTTTGTTTGTATCGCCAAGAATATCGTTATCTCCAAACTACCCTGAAATATCGCGATATTATTTTAAGGCCATATCGCCCATCCCTCGTAGACACTAACCTTTGTTTCCTACCAGCCACAGTAAAGAATTCAGAATCAGCAAGTTCTGCTACAAAGCACCATTTTCTATTAAATGCCAACAGCTGATTTATGCAGATTGTTTTAAATATGTGTGTAACTGAAACTCTTTGATCAAATTAAAACATTGTCTTCCCTCGTGTAAATAATGTGATGTATTAAAACACCTACAGCAGCTCGTAGGGATCGTCTGAGGAAGTCACAGACTTCATGAATCCTAAAAAGACACACAACAAGCCGCAACAGCAAAGAGAAGGAGAACAAGGCCAAGGTTCTCATCAGATTAACAACACTTTGTTTGAAAGCTTAAGCATGTTACAGCTGAACACAATCATCAAGCCAGAACAAAGGGCTGTGCATTGAGGATTCACCATGTGTGTGTGTGTGTGTGTGTGTCAGACAGGGGAGGAGGTGTCATTGAAGAACATTTGGGGGTCAATGCCATCAGGGGCACTGAACCCTTGGCTCATTACTACACACTGCAGGGTCAATCCACACAATACTACAGCAGGCTACAGGTCAGAGCTTGGGGACTGTGCTCATTTCGACATCTCAAAGAACAATGCCGCGGAACATACACACACAGAGAGACTTGTTTTTATGCAATGTCAGGACACGGGGTCACACGTGTCCTCTAGATTTACATTCAATCTCTTATACGTAATAATAATAATATGTCACGTTTATAATATATATCTGTAAATACCTAGATATATTTCGAATGATCCAAGCTTAACCTCAGGAAGCAAACAGAAAGCCTTATGCTTTTCTACATCACTCTGTTCTAAATCATTGGGCCGGACACCGCAGGTCACCCCTAATTTTCTCTGGATTTCCTCCAAAGTCAGGACCTTCTCGTCCTGACAATGCACAAAAACAAACCCACGCACACACAGCCCACCTCCTTCTCCTTCCAGAGAGGCCGCAGATGCAGGAAGGGGGTGGGGTTATGCAAAACCAGGCAGGCACATAATTACCCAGAGACTGGGGTTTGTTTATTGGAGGGCTGCCCTGTATTACGGGGCCTCATGTTCTCATCTACAACAGAAAAGAGAGGAATAAACACCCTCTCCCTCCCTCCCTCCCTCCCTCTCTCTCTCTCTCTCTCTCTCTCTCTCTCTCTGTCCCTCTCCTCCTAATCTGCCACAGCAGACGCTGGTGGATCTAAACCCAGGCTGATTTCTGCACTGATGGCTTTTCCAGCGCTGTGAGAGATGGGTGAGAAGGGAAATATTCCCCTGAATGCGGAAGGTATCAGTTAACTCCTGCCATGTGTGATAATATCATAAAAGCAGGTCTGCTTTGGAGAGAAGTGCCATCTAGAAAGTCCGTCTCCAGACTGACAACCAGCACTGAGACATTAAATTAAAAAAAGCTGAGACGCAGACTGTGAAGGCTTAATTGTCCTCACATCACAATAGGTGCTCAAACAGATCGAGCTGAATGAAGGCGAGAGGAGTGGGATATAACACTCTATAGCTCCACCTGCTGGACACACAGAATATTAAGCAACACTAACACGCCAGTGTGGAGGTCTCTGCCCCACCTGGTCCCACCTGTGAGGACTGTGTGCTTGGGAAACACTGCCATGTTTTTTTACTGACAATACAAGAAAACTGCCAGCTAGGTAAAACGTTAAATGCCTCCATATGATCTGGGGAGCGGACCGTTCTCAGCACAGAAATTACACTAACATGTGGGTACCACGGTTGAGTGTGTGTGACACTGCAGCATTGCCAGACACAGGAGTGCTGCCAAGGCTTTAAAGCAACTCTAAGTTGAATATTTACCTTAAAATTACAGCTTCAGAATCACTGGGATGCTCCACTGACCGGTATTAAGGAGGATTGTGTGTTTATCGTTACTAATCTGGGCTGAGCATTGGAGAAACTGCGCTATGTAAATTCTGGAGGAGGGTAGGAAAACACCCTGCCTCCCTTCTCACTCCCCCTTGATTTCAGGGCGATGTAGAGGAAGCCCAGAAGCAACAAGTACCTAACCTTAACTAGTGTTCCTTTAAAACACTGGCAAATACGAGTGTACACCAACAGCCGTGTGTGTGTGAGTGTGTGCACGTGTGTGTTTCTGACCTCTTGCGTGACTCCAGGGCGGCAGAGCGGGCGAGCAGGGTGGGTGGGTAGCGGATGAAGAGGCTCTGGGCCTCAGAGATCAAAAGCTCATACGGCAAATCCTGAGGAATCTTAGATAGTAGGTGGTGAACGCTGGCCATGTCACACTCGCTGCTCTTCACCTCTCGCTCCCGATACAGCACTATCTGAAAGAGAAGGAGCCATTACACACAGCGGACATGCGTTTATTTAAAAAAAAAAAAGCTCCATAATCCTAATAAACTGATAAAAGGCAAGGAACTGAATAATAGGCTACATGTTAATTAATCATAAACAAACGTCAGTTACAGCTCACTTCACACACATCAGAGGTTCCCTGATGATTATCACCCTTTTCTATCCACTACAACAGTCAGGTTAAACGTCTACTGTCTTCCTGAGCCGCTTGAGCTTCAGCAGCACTTTGTTCTTCCACTAAATGTTCTTTAGTGTACCTGCTGGCAGATGCTATAGATGGTTCCTCTCCAGGGTAACCATCTGCCCTGTCAGCGCTGTTTACAGCAGAAACAGCCCACACTTTCACCCTGCTGTGTCTTCAGGAGTGTTAAATCACAAAAATAAATCACTGAGGATCAGCTGAGATTGACACTATATCGACTAAAGGAGGGGTAGGAGTTCTATTCTGGCGCCTTACAGTAAACAGGATGTGTTCACACTGCTTTAATGTGGATCTGATTTATTCAGGCGTGTGTGAACACGTCAAATCCGATCTTTCCAAATCAGATGAGTCCTCGATCCGATACGTTTCCGTGAACGTGCATTTTTCTGTCGTACGCATACGCTTAGTGCTGTCGTCATCAGGCTGTGTCTCAAACAGCTCCGTGCTCCCTACAAAGTGCACTCCGCAGGTGATGAATCTACAGCTTCTGAACCAAAAGGATGCACTGAATGTTAGAAAAGGAGCCGTGAAGGTGAGAGCTGAGTATAAATGGATTTAAACAAATTGCACAGTACTTAGGTTTAGAAGCTGGTATTCAAGAACTTATATCGTGCACTACACAGGGCTTAGGGACCCATTTGGGAACGTATCAAAGGGAGAACGTGTGAGGATTCAGGGACAGATCCATTCACATTAAAGACACTTACATTTTTGAATGTGAACTGATCTGAGCTCCAAATCCAAATTGATAAATGACAAAGGGTAGCCTTACAGTGTTATTGTTTTATGCGTTTGTTTACAAATTACTGCTGTTCTTATAAAAAATCAATACATCGTCTGTCACTTGTGATCTTTGAGGAGCCAGAAATGTGGATAGAGAATATTTGATACTGGTTAGAGTCTTGTCTAACCTCTGGGGTGACTCATACTTCAGATTTAAAACTACTCCTAGTGTTTGGTCAGCGGTAACATGTCTAAACACCACTCCGTCGACCATGAGCGGTCAGTGTCGAGTGTCCGTGGCTGGAGGCTGAGAGGCTCCTTTTCGAGAGCCCTGCTGCCGTTATCCGCCAGCGCTCGGGGAGTCAAAGCCCTTGGCTTCAACAACCTAAGAGGCAGGATGAACTACATTTCCTGCCCGCTTTGTTATCAGGACTTCAAAAGGCCCTGGCCCCCTCATGGTTTGCACGTTGCTCTCTGGCAAGGGAGAGGCTTATGGAGAGACAAGAAAGAGGGCCAGTTAAAGCAATCTAGCACAAACACAGCCAGCCCCCCCCCCTTCAGATAAACCTCTGGTGAGTTCATTAGAGATGTTTAATTAACTGGTCTCGCTACAACAAAGTGCCCTGGATTCTCACAAGAAAAGGAAACCAGTTTACACACGCGTGCACGCTTGCCATCTTTTGCTTCCCTTTGAAACAACTTCTAGTTGTTGTGTTGACGAGCCAGCGATCCGACCGAAAAGTGTGTTTACAAACTTGCAGCCAATAAAAAAAAGCTAGTAATAACCCCACAACCCTGCTCAAGATCGTTTTTTTACTACGAGACGGATATGATTCATTTCAGACAAGTTTGGAATCAATGCGCAATAATCATTAGTGTCAATCATTCTGGGCCGCCTAATGGAGCGAAAGTCATTTCTAATTGTTCCGTTCATTATGTCCAGAAACCGCTTCGACGACCTCATCGGGGGAAAGCAATCAATGACTCACTAATACACCCTCACATATTCCCAGGCTCAAAAACACACACGGAAAAGGTCACAGTGAGCTGTTCAGTATGCAGAGGAAGACACGAGAGAAAAGAGGGAAAGGAGAGAGAGAAACCGAAAAACAGAAAAAAGAAAGGAAGAGCGAAACAGTTAAAGGGAGTCAAAAGGATCCGCTCTTACCACAGCAGCGAAGTAAATGGCCATGAGCGGGTGGGAGGCCAGGAAGAAGTCGTAGAGCCGTAACACGTGCCGAAAGTCAGACAGGACATGACCGTACCATGTGATCAGCCAACTGAGGGCAAAGATGGTCCCAACCTCAGCCCTGTGGTACATACAGAAACAGAAACATGAACTTTTTAAATAATACTTTGACTTTGTTTTTATTTTTCTCAATGTAATCTTCATCAGGGCGGCACGGTGGCACAGCAGGTAGTGTTGCAGTCACACAGCTCCAGGAACTCCAGGTCGTGGGTTCAATTCCAGCTCCAGGTGACTGTCTGTGAGGAGTATGGTGTGTTCTCCCTGTGTCCGCGTGGGTTTCCGCCGGGTGACTGTCTGTGAAGAGTTGTAGTGTTCTCCCTGTGTCTGTGTGGGTTTCCTCCGGGTGACTGTCTGTGAGGAGTTTGGTGTGTTCTCCCTGTGTCTGTGTGGGTTTCCTCCGGGTGACTGTCTGTGAGGAGTGTGGTGTGTTCTCCCTGTGTCTGCGTGGGTTTCCTCCGGGTGACTGTTTGTGAGGAGTGTGGTGTGTTCTCCCTGTGTCTGCGTGGGTTTCCTCCGGGTGACTGTCTGTGAGGAGTGTGGTGTGTTCTCCCTGTGTCTGCGTGGGTTTCCTCCGGGTGACTGTCTGTGAGGAGTGTGGTGTGTTCTCCCTGTGTCTGCGTGGGTTTCCTCCGGGTGACTGTCTGTGAGGAGTGTGGTGTGTTCTCCCTGTGTCTGTGTGGGTTTCCTCCGGGTGACTGTCTGTGAGGAGTGTGGTGTGTTCTCCCTGTGTCTGCGTGGGTTTCCTCCGGGTGACTGTCTGTGAGGAGTGTGGTGTGTTCTCCCTGTGTCTGCGTGGGTTTCCTCCGGGTGACTGTCTGTGAGGAGTGTGGTGTGTTCTCCCTGTGTCTGCGTGGGTTTCCTCCGGGTGACTGTCTGTGAGGAGTGTGGTGTGTTCTCCCTGTGTCTGTGTGGGTTTCCTCCGGGTGACTGTGAGGAGTTGGTGTGTTCTCTCTGTGTCTGTGTGGGTTTCCTCCGGGTGCTCCGGTTTCCTCCCGCGGTCCAAAAACACACGTTGGTAGGTGGATTGGCGACTCCAAAGTGTCCATAGGTGTGAATGTGTGAGTGAATGTGTGACTGTGTGTGTTGCCCTGTGAAGGACTGGTGCCCCCTCCAGGGTGTATTCCTGCCTTGCCCCCAATGATTCCAGGTAGGCTCTAGACCCACAGTGGCCCTGAATTGGATAAGCGGTTACAGTTAATAAATGAATGAATAATCTTCATCAGCTATCATCTATAGTGTACGGTACTACTGAATTTTTTAAACACAATCTTGTTGAGTGCCCTGGCATTTTTTAGTTGAAGCAACTGCCCACTGGCTTCTGTTACAGTAGATTGAGGTCAGTGTTCTTGCATTTAAAAAGTAGAAGCAAATGCTTCAAAATACCATTCACATTAAGTGACCGTGTTAAATACGTTTACAAAGGCGTAAATCAAACACATATCCAAATGTACCCAGAAACCCTTTTTTCTAATTAGTGAACACAGAAGACGACAGGACGAGGACATGGAGAAGCTGGACACAATCCTAAATTTGCCTAAATATCCAATGCCAAGGGACTGCTAGAAACGTATAAAGCCCCGCCTCTATTCTGTTCTCTGGAGTGACCAAGCTTCACCCTTCACTACATTCATGGACGTGTATGAACTACAATTAGCATTTTCATCTAGTCGTGAGTGAGACGTGAACTCCTTCCAGTCTCTGTGAAATACTTTGGATAACAACCCAAATTACTTGGCTTCTACAGCGAGCGTCATTAACCAAACGGCAAGGTGGGCATTCACTTTGAAGCTGGATTTATGACACCTCTGTGAACCGCTCTATTTACTTACACTGTTTTTAGAACAGACAATTCATACAATGATTGTTTTTTGTACCCTGTAGAAAATAAGAAATAAACGGAGAAGAAACTGTATCTCGTTCCAGGTGCGTATTTCACAAACCACTGGGGTTCATGCTAAGTACACTGTGAAATACCTAATCCTATATACTGTTTTATGATACATTTTATAAATGGTACAGTACACAAATGGGCTTTATATATTTTTCCTCATCGAGCTGATGTTTGCTCATAAAAGCAAATATAGCAATGTCAAGTACGTTTTTCACTTTCAAATCGATCCTGTCATATTTCAGTTCTGAGGCTGCACCAGATTTTGCACAGGCCACGGGAACAGCGCCCCCTGTTGGTCCCTGTCAAGTACTGACCAGGCCCAAGCTTGCTTAGGTTGGCTCCAGTGGATTTGCATGCGCTGGTGTTCAGGTGCTGTGACTGCTGGCAGCAACGATGCTGCCGCAACAACGTATTTTATTTGGTAATAGGGCAGATATAAACATTGCACCTTGTAATCAAGTGACACAAATCAAATTGACAGAGACAGAGGAACAAAACAGAGTGTGTTTAGCCTGCAGGGAAGTACAATGCTTGAACAGCCCTGTCGTGGCTAAGCAGGCGTGCGAGCATGGCCAATGTGTAAGAAAAACATTCTGAACATCGCTCTCAACATGGATGACCACATGGATGATGTAACGGCGCCGTCCAGTCGCCCACGTTTGCCTCCTTAGCCACGGTCCGGCACTCCGGCCTGCGGGCGGCTCAGATGCCACTCCGGCTCCACGGCTAGCGTGGATGACCTTTCAGAGTGGCTGTAGTCTGTGGAGCAGGAATAACAGGCTTTCGGCTTTAAATAAGGGGGCGGGAGGATGTGTGTGTGAGCTCCTGGAAAAGCCTGAAACGGATTTAAGAACAGCATCCGGAAACATGGAGAGATGTTGTTGTTGTCTAAATAAAGGAAGGCTGTTTAACCGAAGCCCTGCTGACAGTGTAACTGGAACAAACAAACAAACAAATATATAAAGAAATAAATCAGCCTGAGGGTTAGTTACTCCAGCCACAGATTAATCCAGGTCTTGGACTCAATCGCCAGTAAAAAAAACAATAAACAAAACCATTGGTTTGTACACGGTGCCAACATCTTCATCGCCGCTCCATTCTGGTAAATGTGTTCTCTCACCATGGGTCGGGGCAAATGGAATAAACCCTCACAAATACGGGCAGTACACCAGCAGGACGGTAATGCTGGCTAATATTTCGGTCCTCCAGATTTATCAGCACCAAAACAACCCTACTGATAAAGCATCAGCGTTTAGCTGCACATTTTCTATTATAAAAACCAGACAGCTCTGATGTGAGGAAACATTTCATGAAAACTGCTGTGCATTAAACTAACAGCCACCCCTTCCTCACATCTGTTACAGCATCGCGGGCTGAATACAAAACACTCTCATGGCTTTCCTAACTAACACATGGAAAACGGATCTCCTGCACTGGGACAATAGTGTTATAACACAATCAATTAGTCTGTGAAGACAACTGGGTTTGACCTTCACAGTGAAACAGTGATGATGTAGTGGCTGATGAACACCCATCAAACTCAGTGTCAAACTGTTTACCCTCGTGTCTCCTGCCAAACTAAGTTCCATACAGTTCATTTCTTTTCTCTGCTTAATCCTGATCAGGGGTTCACACACTCACCCAGTCACTCACACAGTCACACCTGTGGACAACTTCACACACTCACACCTGTGGACAACTTCACACACTCACACCTGTGGATAACTTCACACACTCACCCAGTCACTCACACACTCACAACTGTGGACAGCTTCACACACTCACCCAGTCACTCCCACACTCACACCTGTGGACAACTTCACACACTCACCCAGTCACTCCCACACTCACCCAGTCACTCCCACACTCACACCTGTGGACAACTTCACACACTCACCCAGTCAATCCCACACTCACCCAGTCACCCAGTCACTCACACACACCTGTGGACAGCTTCACACACTCACAGTCACTCACACCTGTGGACAACTTCACACACTCACCCAGTCACTCACACACTCACACCTGTGGACAACTTCACACACTCACCCAGTCACTCACACCTGTGGACAACTTCACACACTCACTCAGTCTCACACACCTGTGGACAACTTCACACACCCTGTCACTCACACCTGTCACTCACACCTGTGGACAATTTCTGTGGCCAACCCACCAACCAACGTGGGGGGTGATAAACCCAGCACCCGGTGGAATCCCATACAGCTACATAGAGAACACACAACACCCCTCACACCAAGGCGTGGTATGAAACCAGGACCAGAGGTCCCTGGAGATGCGAGGTAGAGAAAATACCTGTTGCCCACATTACATTATCATTGGCCAATTTTTCATACGGTCTGTCCATCTCTGCATAGAAAATAAACTCTTTTGGTTTGACGCAAATAAACATCTTCCAAAAACAAGTCGGACATGTCCGAGTACTACTCTAAAGTTTGGAAACGTCCAGTGCTCTGGAAAAGTGGTCTTGGAAAGTGGTCTCAGCAGCAGCACCTGAATATGATTTGCCATTAGACCTGCAGGCCCACGCAGCACTAGACACAGCTCCCAGGACGGAGGCATGCAATATTTATCAACAGTCTCTTATTCGCTACATTTTAAATGACAAGCCATTAAAATAACTTCCTTTTATATACAAGGCTGGGGAATAAGCACGCAACAGAGTCCGCTCCAGCTACTGCCTCCAACTACAGGTTTGTGCTGGAACGCATGCCACCACATACACACACACACAACCACAGATACACACACTGATGTGCTGCAATATGCATGAGGAATCAAACGGTACGAGTGTGTTTTTCCACATCACACACAGTAGAGTGGTTTAAAAGCAATGTTGCCTCACACTTATCAAACAAGACACCAAGGATAAAACGGACCAGCGCTGCATCTCAGGAGCCTTGAACAAGCTCCGGGAGGGCGGACACACAAAGAAAATGAGGAAAATATAACATGTCCGAATTCACACATGGCTGAGAAGTTAAATAACCAGCCAGTGGCTAAAACAGCACTGTCACGTGGACAAACCTAAGAGAGCACAGAGCCCCTCCTATTGGCTGACAGATGCTTTGAAGTAAGACCCTGTGCTTTTCTCCCTGGGGTCTGTGTCATATGCCTGGTGTGTGTCCTTGGAAGAGAAACAGTTTAAACAAAGAAAACAAAGAAAAAGGCAAAGTAAACAAGAAATCTGCTTCTCTGGCTCCAAAATGACCAACAGTGTTGGTTCACACAGAGCCAACGGCTACAGAAGCTGGAGAGAACCAAACGCTACCCTTTGCTGCCCCCTAGGGGAAGATTTTACAATAAACCAATAGCTTATTTACTCTGTAAACCCATGGGAACAACAAGGCTGGGAATTTAACATTTAACAATTTTTTTTTTTTTGTTAAATCCGCAATTTAACAAAAATGAGTTTTGAGAAGAGAAACTATTTGTAGTTCTCACAGTTCTGAACCTGATCTATGAGGAACTGTTCACATCAGTAGAGCAGTTGAGGAGGGATGTCTAGAACAAGGATTTTGTAAAGATCCGACGTCCGTAGCTGGACAGTTAAAAAACTAACAAAACTTATTTGTGAACAAATACATGAGTGATGCTCTGCCAGACTTATGCACTGTACCATGTACCCTTTAAAACTCCACTGTGCTGTTGTCTTTTGGACCCGTGTGTAAAAGAAGCCTACGCCAAATGAACATAACCCACAATCGGTGTAACTCAATCCTTCCTTACCTCTGCATGAAGTAATGCAGTTCAGGATCAACCTGCTCCAGAATGGGCATCAGGTAGTTGAGGATATGCTTGGTACTGTCCATAGTGGGGTCCATGAAGTCCCTAAACAAACAGCAATGAATTATTAATACTGATGCTATTAGTGCCCTCCCACATATATCATCCGTATGAGTGGGGTTTAAAGGACCTTTGAGTCTAAACAGCAAAGGCAATGTCTTGATGATGAAGATAACAAAGGGCAGCCAAAAGGGCTTGTCTGGACTTGTTAAAATAAGTCTTATTTCATCTCCTCATCAACCTGGACCACATAGTTCAGAACAAAGTGTGGATCTTAAACACGATGCTCAAAGACATTATAGATTTGTGGTTCTAAATAAATAAATAATAATAAAAAAAAGAAGAACCAGTTACAAAGAAAAGTGGGCTGCTGTATTTCAAACCTGAGGTGGTGGTTGGATAGTGTCTCGACCATTGCTATGGCCATCCGCTCTCCTACTACCAGCAGGAAGGTCACCACTATATCATGATAGCCCTGGTAGTAGTGTAACTGAGGGTTTCTCCGTAAAACGTCCAGAATTATGTCTATCAGCTGCTCCTGCAGCACCCCCCTCTCATCAGCACGCATCCCTGAGAGAGAGAGAGAGAGAGAGAGAGAGAGAGCGAGAGCGAGCGAGCGAGCACGAGAGAGAGAGAACGAGAGAGAGAGTGCGAGAGAGAGAGTGCGAGAGAGAGAGAGTGCGAGAGAGTAAGAGTGCGAGAGAGAGAGCGAGAGAGAGATCGAGAGAGAGAGCGAGAGCAAGAGAGAGAGAAAGAGAGAGCAAGAGAGAGAGAGCAAGAGAGAGAGCGAGAGAGAGAGAGAAAGAGAGAGAGAGCGAGCGAGAGAGAGAGAGCAAGAGAGTGAGAGCGAGCGAGAGAGAGCAAGAGAGAGAGAGCGAGCGAGAGAGAGAGAGAGTAAGAGAGCGCGAGAGAGAGATCGAGAGAGCGAGAGCAAGAGAGAGAGAGAAAGAGAGAGAGCAAGAGAGAGAGAGCAAGAGAGAGAGAGCAAGAGAGTGAGAGCGAGCGAGAGAGAGCAAGAGAGAGAGAGCGAGCGAGAGAGTGAGAGCGAGCGAGAGAGAGAGCAAGAGAGAGAGAGAGCGAGAGAGAGAGAGAGCGAGAGAGAGAGAGAGCGAGAGAGAGAGAGCGAGAGAGAGAGAGAGCGAGAGAGAGAGAGAGCGAGAGAGAGAGAGAGCGAGAGAGAGAGAGAGCGAGAGAGAGAGAGAGAGCAAGAGCGCGAGAGAGAGAGCGAGAGCGAGAGAGAGCGAGCGAGAGAGAGAGAGCAAGAGAGAGAGAGCGAGCGAGAGAGCGAGAGAGAGCGAGCGAGAGACTGAGACTTACTTGTTTTCTGGACTGAAACCAAACATCAAAGTATGAGCCAATAACATGCTTGTCTCATGTGTCCCAGAACTCCCAGGACACTGGTTACACAACGTCCCAACGGCATTTCAAAAGGTCAGTAAATGAAATCAGAAGAAGAAGAAGCATGAGGCACATTTTCAAATCAATGGGTGACAAAGGTTACCTCTTGGGAAACGCCGCATGGAACGTCTGACATCCAGAAGCACCTGGTTGAAGTCTTTGTGGTTCTCCCTGACATTTTTAGCTAAGAAGGAAGAGGAAAGGTGAGGAAGGCATGAGAGATAACACATGAAATATAACTGTGACTCAATTACAATTCTTTCTGCAGTACCCAGCTCAGGATTCTCACACACACACTCACCGGGTTTGGCAGGCAGGTCAAACACATTCACACTGAGCAGCTTGGGCCAAACTTTCCTTCGCACATCATCAGTCAGTAAGCCTCCCTCACTAACAGCTGCTCTCCGCAATGTCTCAATATCCACCGGGTCATTGTTCAGGGCCTGGTGTATGTCCACTAGCTTCTGTTTCTTCCAGGACACATGCTCTGCTAAAAATTCAGGAACACACATTTTACAAACACAGTGGTCACAAACTAATATTTCAGCTTAATATAGGAATCAAACTTCCAAAGCTTATTTTTTTATATAAAAAAGTATTACTCTGTATTTGCAGATGCGTTGTCTGATGTCTGGAGGAACATGCAAAGCATTGCAAAGGCATTGAATATTACATTTATTACTATTTTACGATTCTCAAAGTTACATATAATACCTCAGAAGACTCAAGTGGGTTCAGTTGTTAATTTGGGTTCAATGGTTAATTAAAACAGCTAGATTTGTGTTGTTTACGTCCTGACCGCTGGCTCCTATCACCACCACCACTGCAGAGAAAGGTTCTTGGAGTTCGGAAGTTTCTCTCGTCATTTACTTTCACTTCAATGTAAAGTGTTTTAATCTTTTAAAAGGAAGGAGAAGAGCATTGGATGAATTCCTTTTCTGATTTTACTGGGAAGAGATTTGTTCTGTTTGAGATGATATGTTGTAATAGGTTTCAATAAATTAATAAGTGAGTTTTCCCCGTGTCTGCGTGGGTTTCCTCCAGTGGCTACTCCAGTTTCTTTCCGCAATCCAAAACTACAGGGTGTAAGGTGAACTGCCTCAGCAGACCTGTCCACACAAGTGTGAGTGCGAGTGTGTGATCTTGGGCAATGAACTGGCCCTGGTTCAAGATGTGTTCCTATTAAAAATTGATATTCCATACATTTTAAATAATAATTATTAAGGGTCAGCTAAAACAACAACAACAAAAAAATCCTTATTAGGGTCAGGAAGAAGCAGTTACAGAAGGGAAATTAATGAATGAATATTAGTTTCAATAAGGTTTATAAGGAAGTGTGGAGTATTTTTTTTTTGCCAATTGTGTTGTAGTAATTAAATCATGGTTACAGAGCTGTCACCACGTTGTCTTTATTGTTTCCACGTAGCTAGGAGTGGACACGTCGGTGAGGCTGAATCCCAAATGGATAAATACGCCCTATGTTCAGCATAGGGTAAGGTTTCTACGCCCAAATGATTCACTCTATGTTACAATACGTTAAATGGGAAGCTATTGCTGAATATACATAGCGTTATATTAAACTTATAGCACATGTGGAAGCAGAAGGTATTATTTCAATGAAATACATAGAGCACTATGTAGGGTGTAGGGCGCCATTTGGGAGCCAACCTCTCACTTGCTGGACTTAATGGCAGAGAGCCCAGTTAGGCAGCTAGTGACCTCTATTAGGACATCAGAAATGGATACAGTTGATGTGTAATACCGTTTTAACAGCAATATCTGTGTTATAAACCTTAAAAGACACAATGTTCAACACTGTTTACCTTCGTTTCTATTCACACTTCTTGCCCCACTCTGCTGCTGCTGGCGTTTCTTCAGCTTTTTCATTTCCTTTAAGCTTCCGGTTTGCTAAAAGCAATTCGACATGCTAACACAAACACATTCCGGCGATATATTAAAGTAAACGGCGTCTTTGAGTGTAATTTTAATAGCAAATGAGGTACAGAAGCGGCTCTGCCTTACAATTTTTTCCTATTGGTCTCAATGCGCATGCGCAGTACACAAACCTTACCACATTCAAAGGGACGCCCAACTTTCACCTGATTGGTTAAGCACTGTCCAAATTCGTTATTTGATTGGTCCATTGTTCTATCAATCTCTCAGGTTCTCTTACTGAAAACAAATGAGCGCGTGGCTTTATTTACAAACGGCAGGTGATTTTTTAAAAAATAATTATTAAATTTTTTCATTTGTATACTTTCTTTTAACCAGAGAGGCCACTTTCTATTAAAATATTTATAGTTGATTTTTTACGTAATTTTCCGAAAGAAATATTAATTTACTCCAGCTTAATTATTTTGAAGTTAGACAGTATTCTGGCATATACAGCTGCCAAAAAGAGAAATTAAAAATAAAATGAAAATGTTTGTCCTCTACGTGGAGGCAATGTGTTTCCAAAGTCCATATTTTCAGGGTTTGTTTTTATATAGAATTCGATATTGTGGACTTTGTACTTTGGTCTTGGGGAAATTGTCCAACAATGGGAAAGATTCTCAAATTGTTTTCATAAAGATTAGTTGCGGCTGATCAGTTTTTCTGATGTAATTAATTTCCCAATCTTGTGTTCTTCAAACCAAACATACATTAGGCCACATGTTCCCAGTAAGCACAAGTTGCTTTTTTGAATGTCTGAGATTAGGCCCACCATGCAGCATGCTATAGGCACCCAGACAGGCCTATCCTATCATATATCAGCTCGAGAAACTGATATCTTTCCATCTGATGAGATTTCAATCAGTCGTCCTCATGAGGACTCACCTCTGCAGTGCTAAAAATACATCAGCCATTGAACTGTGTTGAGTGTAAGTGTCAGTGACTTTAAAGAAGACTAAACCACCCATGACAGTATCTCACCAAATAACTACTAAATGCGTTAATTTAGCAGTTGTGCAGTACACAATTGAAAAAGCACACAAACAAATAACAGGAGGTGTGAGATTAAAAGGATACATCCCTTTCTATTTCATTCATTTACATGAAAATGGGCGGGGTTATAACTTGTAATGCAGCCAACCACCAGAGGGCGCCAGAGAGGTTTTGGCGTCGCTTCTCAACATTTATCTGCCCTACAGTCTATGGGCCAAGACATGATACTAGCAATGAATGCAGTAAAAGGGAATAATTAATACTGCATTCATTTTTTTTATTTAGGAAGATGTTAATTAAGAAAACATACTAGGTTTGTGAATTAAATCATTCACTTTTTAAGGAATTTTCCACTTTAAATAGTGCTGTTTTTCTAAAACCATTAGTTTAAAATCCCAACATGCAGCTAAACACTCACAGCAAACCTGGATTACCGGGACCATCGCCCAGGGGCCTGCGACTGCCAGGCTACAGCACTCGTGACCGCCCAAAGTCTGAGGATTGGCCAGTGACCCTGCAAAACTACATGAGTGTAAAGCCTTTCAATATGTAATGGATAATCGATTTATGCACAAGCCACAACACTGTACCCAGCTACAATCTCCCTGAAACGACAACTGTATGCACATAAGCAAGAGACATGCGCGTGCCCTCCTCCCACAACTGCGCAGCGTCGCCGGCTCGATTCTGGTGAAGGCTCCCTCCTCGTTTCTGTCACACCCCCTCCCCCCTCCCTCCTCGTTTCTGTCACACCCCCTCCCCCCTCCCTCCTCGCTTCTGTCACACCCCCTCCCCCCTCCCTCCTCGATTCTGTCACACCCCCTCCCCCCTCCCTCTCCCCCCTCCCTCTCTGACTCTCTGACTCAGATGTTAAAGCTCGGCTCGGCTCGGAGGGCACGAGAGACTCGCGCAGTTGCGCCATGTGCCGCTCGGCGTTCACTTAGAGCAGAAAGATGGGCGACCGAACCGAGCGATGCGCCGCAACGCGCAGGCGGAGGACCACCATCACCTCCGCGGAGAGCGCGAGGCAGCAAAACGGCGGCAAAGCGGCGACGGCGCGCGCGCACTGCAGCGCGAGCGACGGGCTCAAAGACCGACTCAGGTAAACACACACACACACACAGCCGAGGGGGTCACGATGTCAGGAGGTGGGCTGCATGCAGCACGGCATATGTGTGCGTACTATTTGCGTAGCATTTATTCAGGAGATCCAAGGCATCAGTTGTATATCATTAGCTGTTATTCTCTGAGTACAGAAGGCAATGTGGGACATCAGGGGTCTTATTTGATGATGTAGGACCTGTATATAGCTAATTGGGCTAATTGGGATGGGCTTGTATTTCAGGGTAAACAAACTCTATGCAGTGGAATGCAAACGTTACGACACCTGGCCAAAGGTCACGCTTTGTTGATGTTGTATGTAAAGGTGCAGGGGCATGTTCCCTGTAAAATGCACTTGCTTTCTCTTAGAAACCCAACCCCAAAGCTGTGATGGGGACCGGTTTGGACTGGCGTGGTTGTTAGGAGTCCTACTTTCACAGGAAAAGGTTTAGTTTTATGTTTCCTCATGCCCCTGTATCTCATTTCCCTTAGAAACACCACCTGAAGAACCTAGTGTATAATGTACAGATGCCTTTAAACAGTCAGTTATTTCAGGGCCACGCTGGGTCCAGAGCCTACCTGGAATCTCTAGGCGCAAGGCAGGTAACACACCCTGGACTGTGCGCCAGTCCATTACAGGGCAGTCTGAGGTCAATTTCACACACTCACGTCTGTGTAGCGTCAAGTGTTTTGACAGTGGGAGGAAACTGGAGCACCTGGAGGAAACTGACACAGACACAGGGAGAACACACTACGCTCCTCATAGACGGTGACCCAAGGCCAGGTTAGACCCCAGGGCCCCAGGAACCCTGGAGCTGTGTGGCTGTGACACCTGTTGCACCTGTAGTGCTGCCCCCTTTGAACAGGGTTTATTCAAATCAAATACAAAATTGTTTAAATGATGCAAAGCAAAATATAATTATAGATTAATAAAACCACAATGTAGCAAGTTAGTGTCGCAGTCACACAGCTCCAGGGACCTGGAGGTTGTGGGTTCGATTGAGTCTGTCTGTGAGGAGTGTGGTGTGTTCTCTCTGTGTCTGTGTGGTTTCCTCCGGGTGACTGTCTGTGAGGAGTGTGGTGTGTTCTCTCTGTGTCTGTGTGGTTTCTTCAGGGTGACTGTCTGTGAGGAGTGTGGTGTGTTCTCTCTGTGTCTGTGTGGTTTCCTCAGGGTGACTGTCTGTGAGGAGTGTGGTGTGTTCTCTCTGTGTCTGTGTGGTTTCCTCAGGGTGGCTGTCTGTGAGGAGTGTGGTGTGTTCTCCCTGTGTCTGTGTGGTTTCCTCCGGGTGACTGCCTGTGAGGAGTGTGGTGTGTTCTCTCTGTGTCTGTGTGGTTTCCTCCGGGTGACTGTCTGTGAGGAGTGTGGTGTGTTCTCCCTGTGTCTGTGTGGTTTCCTCCGGGTGACTGTCTGTGAGGAGTGTGGTGTGTTCTCCCTGTGTCTGTGTGGTTTCCTCCGGGTGACTGTCTGTGAGGAGTGTGGTGTGTTCTCCCTGTGTCTGTGTGGTTTCCTCCGGGTGACTGTCTGTGAGGAGTGTGGTGTGTTCTCCCTGTGTCTGTGTGGTTTCCTCCGGGTGACTGTCTGTGAGGAGTGTGGTGTGTTCTCCCTGTGTCTGTGTGGTTTCCTCCGGGTGACTGTCTGTGAGGAGTGTGGTGTGTTCTCCCTGTGTCTGTGTGGTTTCCTCCGGGTGACTGTTTGTGAGGAGTGTGGTGTGTTCTCCCTGTGTCTGTGTGGTTTCCTCCGGGTGACTGTCTGTGAGGAGTGTGGTGTGTTCTCTCTGTGTCTGTGTGCTTTCCTCAGGGTGACTGTCTGTGAGGAGTGTGGTGTGTTCTCCCTGTGTCTGTGTGGTTTCCTCAGGGTGACTGTCTGTGAGGAGTGTGGTGTGTTCTCCCTGGGTCTGTGTGGTTTCCTCCGGGTGACTGTCTGTGAGGAGTGTGGTGTGTTCTCTCTGTGTCTGTGTGCTTTCCTCAGGGTGACTGTCTGTGAGGAGTGTGGTGTGTTCTCCCTGTGTCTGTGTGGTTTCCTCAGGGTGACTGTCTGTGAGGAGTGTGGTGTGTTCTCCCTGTGTCTGTGTGCTTTCCTCAGGGTGACTGTCTGTGAGGAGTGTGGTGTGTTCTCCCTGTGTCTGTGTGGTTTCCTCAGGGTGACTGTCTGTGAGGAGTGTGGTGTGTTCTCCCTGTGTCTGTGTGGTTTCCTCAGGGTGACTGTCTGTGAGGAGTGTGGTGTGTTCTCCCTGTGTCTGTGTGGTTTCCTCAGGGTGACTGTCTGTGAGGA
The DNA here is from genome assembly GCF_029633855.1 of Hoplias malabaricus. NCBI lineage: Eukaryota > Metazoa > Chordata > Actinopteri > Characiformes > Erythrinidae > Hoplias > Hoplias malabaricus. Next base: position 9,282,929 of record NC_089805.1, on the reverse strand, counting down.
GTGTGGTGTGTTCTCCCTGTGTCTGTGTGGTTTCCTCAGGGTGACTGTCTGTGAGGAGTGTGGTGTGTTCTCCCTGTGTCTGTGTGGTTTCCTCAGGGTGACTGTCTGTGAGGAGTGTGGTGTGTTCTCTCTGTGTCTGTGTGGGTTTCCTCCGGGTGCTCCAGTAGGTGGATTGGTGACTCAAAAGTGTCCATAGGTGTGAGAGTGTGTGTTGCCCTGTGAAGGACAGGCACCCCTTCCAGGGTGTATTCCCGCCTTGTGCCCAGTGATTCCGGGTAGACTCCGGACCCACCACGACCCTGAACTGGATAAACGGTTAAAGACAATGAGTGAATGTATTTTGGAAAAGAGTGAACTGCTTTCAATGTCAAGACATGTTTATATACTTTGTTTAATATTCCAACAATTTTAATAACACCAGAGTTAATACAGCTCCATATCGACACATTTCATTCATTCATTCATTATCTGTAACCGTTTATCCAGTTCAGGGTCGCAGGGGGTCCAGAGCCTACCTGGAATATCAACACATTTCTACACTATTAAAGTGTGATCTCAACTCTGACCAATTGTTGGCATATCACCACTTGAGATCTAATGAAAATGTTCTGGACTTGAGCAACATTAGAGTTCTAGAGTTTTCCCAATACAAAATGCTCTCAGTTTTCCAATCGGTATTTCATAAGATCCCCATCCACAGATTTCTAACTGCACTGAGGATGTTTCGACACATGGAGGGCTGCCGGATTAAAGGATGCCTTTAAGATACTTGGTGGTCTTTGGTGAATAGTGTCTGTATTCAGGGTCAGTGTTATGGACACGGGCGGGTGCAAACGTACACATCAAATGAGTTACTCATCCGTGTCCTCATTTGCATAAGAATGGTAAAAGTGAATGCAAATCAAGAGGACAACCATTGGCTCAGGAGCTGTTGGTGAAATAAATGACAAATTAAATATGTCTGTGTCTCTTTTCTCTTCAGCTGCCATCGGCTCCAAGAGTCCCTCCTCAGCTCAGAGAGCGGCTACAGCAACTACAGGGGAATTCTCAACTGGTGTGTCGTCATGCTGGTAAGTGCCCCGTGCCTGAGAACGTTCTCGCGTTCTCATGTTCTTAACCATGACATGAAGCAAAGTACGTAAAACGTCCTTATCTGTATTAAAGCCATGGTAATGCATAGACTCTCGTGGCTTCTTGCTTTTATAAAATGACAAAAAAAATATAATAGAATAAAATACAACAAGGTTTAAATAACAAATGAATATGTTGCGAAGTTTATTGTAAAATTGTTTACAATAAAGATTTCTTCCGCCACGCAATATAGTCCCTTTGCGGTAAGCATGGTCAGTGGTAGATTCTGGGTCCTTTGTTGTCTCCTGAGTTAGACGGAAGAGTTTAGACATGAAGGAACCTGTTACCTAATAGTGTTTGAAACACACTTTGAGTGAGAAGTACATCACACATTCGGAGGCTGGTACATTAACGTTCGCTAGCCTTTAATTACAACGTTTAGAGCTATATGAGCAAATCATCTGTGATCACTCCAGCAATTTTTGCTCTGGAATAATATAAAATTAGAATAAACCTAATGTATATAAATATATAAAAACATTAAATGTATATGAAAATACTACTAATAATATATAGTACATTTTAGTGATCGACTGATATGGGTTTTTGATTGCCGATGTCGATCTTTAGACAGCAGCAGTGGCCGATGGCCGTTATATAAAGCCGATATTCCCATTCCTCGGGCACTGAATAAACAAGAGACATTATCATGATTTATTTTTACAGAAAACCCTTCAAATTTGTAAAAGAAGCCATTTACAGTCCTGAAATACATATGAAGTGAAGTCCCATTACGTTTTTTTTTTAAAACTTGTGTCTCCAGGGGTCTATTTTCATCAGGTAAAATTTGGAGTTGATGGTGTCTCTTTAGACCCCAAGCTCTCCTTAAGGAAAATGGTTACTTTTACTGTAAAAATACAGTGTACATATCTTGTACCTAATGTCAACATCTTAGTGTTTTTCTTTACTTTCTATGAGAAACTCGTCTCCTGTCCCTCACCAAGTGGCCATTTACCCCTCACCAAACATTAAAAACCCTGTGTTTTATTCTGATGTACTGAGTTTATTTCTGATGTTTACACTTGTTTCTCACTGAGTACAGTGTTCCTTTAAATGACTGACATGTTAAAATGCGAGAGCTGTACTCTGATTGGCTGTAGAGCGAAGCAACCTCCCCCACACCCCCTGCTGCATTTAAATGCCCTCAGTGGGGGAAATGTAACTAGTAAAAGGCATCTAAGCTTTGAAACATTGTGCTCAGTGATGTCTGCCTGTAAGATGGCAAAATGGACGCAAGGGTTGCTCTAACGGCCAGAATGAGCTGCCCACAGCATTGCTTGTGTGCATTGTGTAAATATCAGCCTCTTGCGCTAATATATCGGCCGATGACGATTTTATAAAAAATGCCAAAAATCGGCCAATTAATCGGCTGGCTGATATATCAGTCGATCACTAGCAAATTTATTAAAATATGTAATAACATACAAATGTATGATTTGAGACAGGCTTGTATGTACGTATTTTCCGACTTACACCGAAAATCGGTTTTACGACGCAATGTAGGAACTAATGTTGGGGCTAAGTAAGGGCTAATATTGTTTAATTTTTTTTTTTTAAAGAAAAACAGTCATTTTTATACAACGCAACTGTTAAAATACAATGAAGAAAGAGCAGGAGAATATTTGAAGGATCCCCATCAGGCCGCGAACTAACAATACAAATGATTGAGAGAATACTGCTACAGTACATAGCATTTATGGCATTTCAGACACTATTCAGGCACCGCTGAGTATATTACACAGGTTTGAATGTGTCTCAGTCAGTGCGATGTCTGTTTTGTAAATTGCGTTGTATTTGGTGCCTTTCTTCCACTGTAAATAACGCAGAGTTACATTCGTGAGTTGTTGCATAATTTACAGTGGAAATGCCTGTTGTGAATAAGGCCCTGACAGGTAACTGAAACTAACCAGATGCTGCTCTGGACTCTTTTGGCTCATCTGGTGTCTCCCTGGTGTTTGACTCTGTGCTGAGGATTGTACTCTGTTTGTGTTAGAACCCTTTTTTAAGGTGATTGTGAAATATTTTTTGTTTAGAAAGGGACTTATTTACTTACCGTTAACTATAATTTGCATAACTGTACAAATTCAATAGAGGGTCATATATATATTGGGAATAATTTCACAGTTATGATGATATACTGTGCTCAGCTTCAGCTCAGAACGGAGACCCGATCACAGCGATGATGTTATTTACGTCATTCGTCATAATGCATTCCTTCTCACGTTCTGTTGCTTAAACGTACATTTCTTGTCATAGTTCTCGTCCGTCTATGTGCCGCTGACCCAGTGTGAGAAGCGTAATATCGCGATCGTTGCAGAAGCCTGGCAGTAAAGTGACAATAAACAGCATCATTGTAGGTCAAATGTTGATTGTGTCAGGCTTTATGGCACAGGGCAGTGTTTCTCAACCCTGCCCCAACAGTATTGCAATTCACATTCTTTGTGCATTCTGCTCTACTATTCAGTGCAATGTTAACCGCACTAGTATCTGACTTCACTAATGGTTTTGTGGCTATTTTCTATCAAATCCTCACCGGAATGTTCTGACGTCCAATGTAAAGTCTTCCCAGAGAATTAGAGATTGTTTCTGTAGTAAATAAACACACCTGACTCCTCTGGGGTTGAATGAGGCAGTTTGTTTGTTGGAGGCAGTGCAATGATACCCTCGCCTGGACCTGGCAATGGCTCTAAACTTCTTCAGGGTAATAGTGGTTATTTTTGTCTGTGCTGTTCAGCTCTCACTTTGTGTGTATTTAAAGCCAGGTGGAGGGATGCCAATATTCATCAAACACACACACACACACACTGTTGTGCTACTTTCAGAAAACTTTCTAACCCTGGTTCTCAAGCATTAACCCACACTGTGCTTTTCCTGCCCTGACCTACCAGTCTAAAAAATCTTATTAAAGCAACATTAGGTAGTATTTTTACCCTGAAATTACAACTTCAGATATCATTGTGATGCTTCACTGAACTGTAATAGGGAGAACACAGCCTCTGTCGTTGCTACTCCGGGCCCTGCACTGCAGAACCTGCACTTTGAAAACTAATGAGGAGGTTAGGCTTCACCCTCAAAGGTTGTCTCTGATTGCAGGGTACTAGCTGCCTGTCTGGGGGACTTCCTGATGATTAGTGATTGTAAAGAAGATTGGGATTAAGCATATAAATATACATGGCAAAAGATAAAGGGGATGTCCAACCACATTTTAAAATCTGTGGGCAAAAAAGTTACGGAGAATGAAATAAATAAAAGGTGGTCTCTGACTTTCACACAGTGGATCTGAGCGGTGGAACCTAAGCATGACCCCTGGTACAAAGGTACAAGAACTGAGCCAGGGATGGGTTTATAACACAGTATATAGCTTTATAATAGAAAATAGTGGTGAGGAGATAAACATCTGTGACCTGTCCCATCTCTAGATCACAGTGCTGATTAACCCTTTCAAACAAGTTGTAATCAACACTCTTAAAATAAAAGGATTCCAATAGAGTCCTTTGACCAGCCAGTTTCAACATTTATGAGGTATAAAGCACTCACCATGATGCTAGCTAACGTGGACTGCTGATGGTTAGCAGGGTTGGGCAGTTAGTGTGCTCCTCCAAGTGTGCTGAGCTGTTTATTGACCTTACAGGTTGTTGTTGACAGTTGGAAAAGGTTGACTGGGGGATACGCAGATATCAGGTGGAATTGGCAGTGATTAAAAATATATAATGTACTTTTTAAGTGCTTGAACTTTCTCTAGGTTTATTGGGTGTCTGTCATGACCCTTAAATGAAATGCAGGAGTGGTGCAACTGCACAAGAGCATGAACTCCATTGTGAAAGCTGTGGCTTGGATGACATTAAAGTGACTTTCTTATTTTACAGATGGGCAATGCTTGATAAATAGCTAGCTTTTTTTTTCATTCTCTCTCTCTTTCTCTCTCTCTCTCTCTTTCTCTCTCTCTCTCACACACACACACACATGCCAACACAGCAGTGTGTGTAGATCATATTTTGTCAGCAACAACCCTCTGTAGAATGACATTTCCTGTTTCACCCAGACTGACATAAAGGAAGTTAGATGCCATTTCTCCTGAGTCTGTATTTTCAATTCTCTCACAGCCAAGGAGCTGATGTACGACAAGTTTTCTCCCTTTTCCAGGGGTTTTCAGGGGTGTTTCTTAAACAAAAACAGCTGCTTTTCATATGGTGTGGACATTTCCTGACCAATAGGCATGCTTTAAATAAACATGTTACATTGACATAAGTTAAAGGGTTAATAATAAGTTAAAGGGATAGTTCTTGGGAAATCCTAATGGACATGATATTCTGCTGACCCCAGAGGTGGTTGACTGGCCAAAAATGAGTCAGAATGTTGCGTCATTAGTTTAGAACAAAAGCTGCAGTGCTAATGTTGCTAACAAACACTGGTTGTCAATAGTCACCCAAATAGCTCAATTTGTTTCTATGAAAATACATTAGCAAAATTTGCTCATAACACACCCAGGTCTGACAGACTAGCTTACGTGTTTTAGGACACAATAATAATCACTCTGAGCTTTCAAACTGAACGGGTTTTATACACATTACAGCTCATCTGTTGCTGTTTAAAAACTCCAGCAGCACTGCTGTGTCTGATCCACTCATAACCAGCACAACGCACCAACACGCCACCACCACATCAGTGTAACTGTAGCGCTGATAATGATCCAGCACCCAGATCATACCTGGAGAACGGGGTGAAAGGGGACTAACTAACAGAGACAAACTCCAACAGCACCCCCTTATAACCTCCTCAGCCTTTCCCCCACTCTCTCACCCAGTGACTTCTGACTGACTTCACAGGCTGTCCACTGAGAATCCAGAAACTGTCACAACATGCCGTCTGTGTCACTGTGAGCATGGCGTGTGCAGCACTCGAATAGGCTTTACACTATCATTCAACAATTCATTTATAAATGTGTTGTTTTTGTGATGTCACACAATCAATACATTTACATTCTTCTACCTATTCAGCCTACATTGGTTTAGCCCCGCCCACTATAAGGAAGGATTCAGTTTGGTCGGCTTTATGGACAAGACAACCAATCAGAACGTGGATCATTTACATATGTCTTAAAGGTACATCAACAAACGCAACACACAAGTCGACACACACATGGTCTGGGACTACAACCAGATTGGATTTGATGACTTATGAATGATTCCAAGCTTATTTAGCCCTGGGCTCTTTAAGGAGAATCTCTTTAAGTTCTCGTCCCTCTCTGAGTCCTGAGGCATCTCTTGGAGCTCTGAACTCTAATCAAAACTTAAACGTTTTCAAAGGGGAACTTTAATGGATGCTTGAAAGTGCCACATGGCTAAAAAAACCCCAGCCGTTTCGCCTTGAAGTGCGCAGAGGAGAAAAGTGGAGCGGCGGCACAGAGAGAAGCACAGTTTCAGAGCCAATATTAATCCACTCTTTGAAACAAGATCACACTGATTTACTCTCCGGGATTCTCACAAAGTCCCAGCATGCTTTGTGCCTCTGTGATGAATAATTATGGACGTTAAGTGGGAAACTGCTGGTATTTGGAGATTCTGGGGGAAAATGGAGCTGGTGGAGAGGGGGCGGTCCTCGGAGGGATTATCACATGGGATAAAAAAGAAGCTGAGCCAATGAGGTTGTGGGGTTTGATTCCTGTTGATTTTTAATTTTTTATGAAGCATTAATTGAAACTGAAACTTTTTACCCTTGGATGTAGGGACGTTCCGATCCGATCTAAAAATCGGTAGCTGGGCAGATGAAGGCTTTTTAACTGGTCTGTATTGGTTTTATTTATACGCAAACCATAGCCCAATCCTTTGTTTTATGTCAGCAATTAAATCGTAAACAGAGAGAGCGGTTTGCAGCGTTTAAAATGTTTACACTGTGATTATATAAGTGATTTTCTCAGTGTTCTAGATTCACTACTGAAGTGTGTTGCAGTCACACAGCTCCAGGGGCCTGGAGGTTATGGGTTCAATTCCCGCTCCGGGTGACTGTCTGTGAGGAGTTGGTTTGTTCTCCCTGTGTCTGTGAAGGTTTCCTCCAGGTGCTCTGGTTTCCTCCCACAGTCCAAAAACACACGTTGGTAGGTGGATTGGCGACTCAAATGTGTCCGTAGGTGTGAGTGTGTGAGTGAATGTGTGAGTGTGTGTGTTGCCCTGTGAAGGACTGGCGCCCCCTCCAGGGTGTATTCCAGCCTTGCACCCAATGATTCCAGGTAGACTGTGGACCCACCGCGACCCTGAACTGGATAAGGGTTACAGATAATGGATGGATGGATGGATGGAATGATTTTAATAGCTATAATGTATTTGAAGTGTGCATTGTGCAACAGAATCATCTAGAAAAATACAAGTACTGGATCGACATACAATACTGGAAAATACACAATATTAAATGACTCGGACTGAGATTTGGGACCTAATCAGAAATACGTAGATGCTACATCCTTAATCTAATGGAGAATTAAGTCATTTCTGTCACCAAAATGTACATTTTTTACAACACTTGTGAGATGAAGAATCAAATATTGTTGTGGTCACTAAATTTTCCAGTTTATGCTTCCTAGAGCGGGTCCCTCACATGAAGACAGCCTTGATTAAGAGGCCTCCAGGACACTAGGTGTCAGTGTAATGACTGTTTCATAACGTGAAGAGGAATCACTAGAGGAAAGTTTGTTTTAAGGAACTGAAAATTTAGGTGGCTTCTTTATTTTAAAGGTGTTTTATTAATATTACTATGGTATTACCTTAAATCTCTGATAGTAGGAGCCTTTTATTATTGCACTGCTTTTGAGCTTCAAAAGATGGTAAATATCCAGCTGTTTGTTGGTGGTTTGACATGAGAATAGACCCTCATGTGAATGTATAAGGTGTGAGTTTAAAGGAGGCCTGAGGTTTTTGGGTAATCACTATGACTTGTGTGTGTGTGCTGAGGTATTGAGGTCAGGCTGGAGATTGGCAGTGTGCCCAACACACAGTACCCACATACCCTGCAGCCACAGCCGTGTTAAAGACATCACACACCTTCCCTTTTTATTACACTGTTTCCTGCTCTCTACACTTGGTGTTATTCTGCTGATAACGGAAGCTTTATGTTTATTTCTCCCCATTCACTGCATATTAAACAGATAGTGCTGTGATGGAGGCTTATACCAAGAGGTTAAATGTGGCTGGAGGCCCACTGGTACCGCTAGTTTAGTTAAGTATTGAAATCAATAGATGTTTTAGTCTCATTTTTAAATTCAAATTTTATTACATTACTTCCTAAAAAAAACCCTCTCTGAAATCTTTTAACCTGTCAATTAAAAGAGCAATGATTTGTCTTCACTTTATGACACCTAGTGGCCTGGATATATCAGTGATTCTATATTTAAACCTGTTTTAAACATAGCCAAGGTACATTTAAACAGATCATTGAACTTAATGAGGGTAGATGTAGTAATTATATAACTGTATTGGTCCAAAACGCAATAGAAGAGTACACTTATATTGTTTAAATCCTTTGCACATGGCTGACCCCTAACAATTAAAATCACTTTGATCAGTCTTAAAATCTAACCCCTTGAAGTATCCACCAGTTACCCAGTAAACAAGGAATGTCCCTGGATGTTCAAAAAAAAAAAGTAGTCTGTCTGTCAAGGACATATTTTAAACGTCAATGGACGTCCAAAATTTATCTTAATAAGTTAGTTAAGTGGTGACCAATCGATAACGTCAGTGGACGTCCAAAATGCGTTTTATACAAGTCATTTATTTCGGGACCAATTAATAACGTCAATGGACGTCCAAAATACGTCTAATAGTCGTCTTTTCAACGTCTGTGTTTGGACGTCTTTTCAACTTTCATTCTCAACCTTAAGAGAACGTTGATTAGACGGTAGTCGTTACGTTATTTCAACGTTGAATCAACGGCTAAATGTTTACTGGGTAGCACCAAAACTATTGACACAGCCCTGTAGAGTTCTGAGTCGATCTAACTATGCTTGCAGTTGGTTTCATCTGTGATTTACTGATGTGCGTTGTGCCTCATTCAAAAAACAGATCAAGGGGAAACAATCCTAATAACTTCAGCATGATTATGTGGATGAATGACATCACAAAAAAAAAAACTATTAAAAATGAGTTGGGTTTCTATATGCAGCCTGTATGTGTTAATTGTGTGAATTGTGAAAATAGTATTTGTTGCAAAACTATTGTTTTAATGAAAGTAATGGTTTTAGCGGAGTACACTCCTTTACAGCTGCTATATCGGGTGGAGGATGGATTAGTTGATAACGCAGCCAGGTGCTTTGTATTATGAAGACTTTGATCCCTGAGTAGTTCCACCCTGTGATAATGAAGATCTCTACAACTCCACTGTGATAAACTGTGATAATCACAAATGAAAATAATCATTAACTACAGCAGTCTGTAAACTAACAGTAGTTTGTTTTTCTCTCTTTCAGGTTTTGTCCAATGCACGTCTTTTTCTGGAGAATCTTATAAAGTAAGTGTGGGGAAGATCACCTAAATTTACCATAATATTGCTATATGTTGCAATACTGCGTTTTACATCTAGTTAAAATATTCAAAGATTAAGTCACATAACTGAAGTTACACAGTCAAATAGTAACCTCAGCCATTACAACATACAATGAAAACCCAGTTAAGCAACTTCCCACTACAGTGGCCTTGGGTTTTATAGCTGCAGATTGTGACTGTTTAGGTAATGCCATACAAAACAGCATCTTGTCAAAAAGCGATAGGTCTTTATCGAATTTCCAGTTCAAACAGCCGTTTTATACATTCTTAAGGTGGTTCTTCAAGGGTTCTTCATTAAAAACAAGGGTTCTATATAGAACCACAACCACTCCGAGAATAATTTGCATGTTTAAAGGATTCTGTTCATTTTGAAAGCATTCTTCATTCATTCATTATCTGTAACCGCTTATCCAATTCAGGGTCGCGCTAGGTCCAGAGCCTACCTGGAATCATTGGGCGCAAGGCGGGAATACACCCTGGAGGGGGCGCCAGTCCTTCACAGGGCAACACTCACACTCAAACATTCACTCACACAATCACACCTACGGACACTTTGGAGTCACCAATCCACCTACCAAGTGTGTTTTTGGACCGTGGGAGGAAACCGGAGCACCCGGAGGAAACCCACGCGGACACGGGGAGAACACACCACACTCCTCACATACAGTCACCAGGAGCGGGAATCGAACCCACAACCTCCAGGTCCCTGGAGCTGTGTGACTGCGACACTACCTGCTGCTCCACCGTGCCGCAGCATTCTTCAGATTGATGGAAATCATATCTGTTTCTCTATAGAACCATTTAAAAAAAATAGTTCTCTGTGGTACAAAATAGGTTCTGCTTTTGACACAATGTTAAGCTACATATTTTAAAAAATATTCAGTATTGGACCATTCCCAATACATTTTCCATTAATCTGAAGAAGGCCTTGGGGAAGGATGTGGCACTGTCAAGAGGCCCGTACTGAGAAAAGGAAATAGACACAAAAGAAAAACATTTGCAAGTCAAACAAACAAACAAAGAAGACGTCAGTGTTCTCTGAGCAATTGATGGAACCCTTTGCCCCAACCACAGCCCTACCCCTCCAACTTGCCTTGGGGTAAGGGGTCTCAATTTAGTTTGACTAGAGGGGTAGGGCTATATGGCCCACTTCAAACAGGGTTTTATTAATGCCTTGTGAATCACAGGCAGGACAAGGTGCAACAATCAAAGAAACACACTAATGTCAGTTTTTTATTCTTAAAAAAATAAAATAAAATAGGATAATCAGTGTATTGTCTTAGTTTAATGTAGTTTTAATGTATTATGTCCCTTTACTTCATAACAAACATAACTTAATTTCCAGTTCCACCTTAAATTATGAAGCAATTACATTCTGGTACATGACCTATTGCAACATTTAAGTTGGAACTGATAATTTCAAGTAAATTGCTGGCAAATAGAAGCTGAATTCAGCTTTATATCACAGAGAGTTAGGAGCGAGGTGATGATATACGATTGATGAACACTTCTAAAGGTGTATGACTCCATAAATGTAACTAAAGTCCAGCAACTCCTCTGATATCACTGCAGACTGGCAGAGCTGCTGATGACATATCAGGCCCTTGAAGGTTTGTCTCATTTCATAGGGTAAGATTTTAAACACTGCATGATGTAACTCAGTTCCAAGGGGCGAGGTGTAAAAATAAGAAATGTGATTGGGCCCGAGTCTCCTGAATACAGTGGAAGCAGTAAAGAAAGTTTGGGGCGAGGCATTCAGCTTTGAGTAAGAATAGACTGTAGAAGTAAAAGTCTCTAACATTAGTTTGTTATTATGTTTTGAACTCTACAGATATGGGATATTGGTGGACCCCATCCAGGTCGTGTCTCTGTTCTTAAAGGACCCGTACAGCTGGCCAGCTCCATGCCTTGTTATCGGTAATCCTACAGGACAGTTTAAAAATAAAAACAGGATTGTTCATGCACCAAAACCTGCTTTAAACCATCCACTTTGAAACCTGCGTTCATGTTTGGATCCTCTGTATGGCTGTTCTCTCTGTTTTGGCTTCTGGATTTGATGCACTTATACATTTCAGAACCAATCCTATTCATTCTGCTTCCTCCTGTAACATGTGATGTGTGTATTTGTTGTTGCAGTGTCCAACGTGTTTATAATGGCAGCTCTGTACACTGAGAGGAGGCTTGCTGTGGTGAGTTTTACACAGAAATCACTTAAGACCATAAAAATGTGTGTAGAAATGTGTCTTTTAAGAGGACGCATCAAGCCTTTTGATGTCTTTTCGCTGGCGGTCACTCTTTCCAGGGCACTATCTCAGAGGGCACAGGCACATTCCTTCATTGCGTTAATCTTGGGGCAGTTCTGTGTTTTCCTTCAGCCACCGTCCTCACCGTAGGCTCCATGACTCCAGGTAAGATCACCAATCCCAGCAACTACAACTGACATTTATACCGCTGCTATTACATGCTAGACTTCAGAGGTTTCTCTTTGGAAATATCAATTTTTTTTATTATTGAAGGACACTTTGTATATATTTGTTCTTTGTAGTCGGCGGGATCTATGCTCTGGGGGTCTACACCATCGTATTCCTGAAGCTCTTCTCCTACAAGGATGTTAACAAATGGTGCAGGGAGATGAGGCAGGCCAAAGCACGCACCATGTCTCGCTCCAACTCCTGTGAGTACAAATTAACCCCCTCAATACAGACACCAGAACATACTCTGGACATCAGAAATTCAGCAGATATTTTAAGTTTGTCCAAAAACAACAAAAACATAAAACAGATACGCGCTAAACATATATGGCATATTTCTGTTTAAAATTAATTGTTCATCAAAGCATTTTCCGTGGTATCAGGAAGTTTCCTGTTATCAGCAGTTTTGCTATAACAAAAAGTTGCGTAATCAGAAATGAGGCGTGTGATAGTGTTAATAAGGGGCTGGAAACGTAAAGCCTATAAAAATATTCTGTGCTTTTTTTATTATTATTATTATAAGCCATATATGGACCTGTATATTTATACGTATTTACAGTGCATTTTGCTCAAAATCACAGAACAGTCAGTTAGCATCATCTTAGCAAATGTATTATATTTTTTGTAGGTCCACATTAATACGGAATAAAATTCAACATATATTTACACCAATTGATTTTATTTATTTTTGTAAGGTCATGTGGGCTGCCTCTGCTCTTTTGCTGAGAATAAAGAACCTGCATTTTTCCTCTGAAAACATTTGGTGACCCGCAGTCTTTAAAACAAGGGAAATTAAGTGTGACTAAATGATGGCTTTGTTTACTTTTATTTACTCTGCAAGGCCTTCTGTGTTTGCACATTTAAACACTCGTTCCAGAGTAAACTGAATGAACAAACAAACAAACAAACACACACACACACACACACAGTGGTGCTGGAGATAATCTTGAGTTCCTAGGCTTTAGAACACTGCCATCTGCTGGAGAGATGACTCATTTCACCGTTTGGTTATTTTAATATCGTATACAGGAAATCATATATCAAGTACATCATATAATTATTTCATTTACATGTATACACTTCATGTATATACACAATATTCCTGAATTATGGATAGACAGTAGTCAAAAGTATTTAGACATTTCTGCCATATTTCAATCTGCTGTTGGAGCTTTGTTGTTTTGTTTTTTTGTTCTTTCTAAATGCAAAAGCCCTTTCTTCCTGTTTCTCTGAAGGCCCCTCTGTTCACCGAGCCAATGGCAGTGCAGTACACAGTCATGTGACCTACCCTGGCAATCTCACCCACAGAGGTAATACAACAGAAAACATTTGTTTACAAGCTGAAATAGTACATTTTAATTTACACATTTTGTAAAACTTATGGTCAACGTTTGCATAACTTTTGTGTTATTTATGTTATAGTTTTACTCTTATTATTGTCTGTTATTCTACAATGGTTCCTAGATGTGGAATATCATTAAAAATATCTTGTGTCTCAATTTTGATTTTACTTTTTAAAAAAATACAGTATTTTAAAATGTTGTTGTACTTAGGGCTTCCAGTGAATTCCTCTCTTTGTCTTTAGATATGTACTATTTCATGTTCGCCCCAACACTGTGCTACGAGCTGAACTTCCCCCGGTCTCCACGGATACGCAAACGCTTCCTGCTCAGGAGACTTTTTGAAATGGTGCCACTTTTAAGAATTTTTAAAAAAATGATCACAATTACATTACATTTTAAGTTTGAATCATTTCTCATGTTATTTATTTCTAATTTAAATTTAAATAAATAATTTTCAGATTTACAGACTGTATATATCTGTATGGTATATGTGTTAAAAAATTATGATTTTAAAATGGTCCATATTTATTACAGCTATTTTTGATGCAGTTGCAAGTTGGATTGATACAGCAGGTGAGTCTGGGCCCTGTAACTATTTATTATTTTCGTTGGTGGTCAGTTTGTGTTCTGTTACTAACAGTACGTCTGTTTTCTAGTGGATGGTCCCCACTGTCCAGAACTCCATGAAGCCGTTTCAGGTAAAGCCCCGTTATGTTTATCTTCCTATGATTTTTCCTATGACAACTTACTATATTTCAGTGTTGTATTCATGCACTATTCAGACTCATATTCACACGTAGCCCAGCTGTGGATGTGAGGGTTGATAAGTAACTCCACACAGTCTGGAGTTTTATAAGCCTGTCTACATTCAAAAGTGATAAATTTAGCAAAGCCATAGGCATCCAAAAAAAAAAAAAAACTGGCCTCACTCACTCACTAGCGCAAAGCTAGCCAATACAGGCATCTCTTCACTGACGTAGTTAGTGTTCTCCTCCACTAACTATGCCCAAGGGCGTTGTATCCATGGGATGTTAACAGCCCCACTCAGATATTGAGGCTTGACTTAATTTGGGCCAAAACTGGGCAGAAATAATAAGAATATTATTATGGGTGTGATTTTATGGAGCAGGAGCTCTGTCTCTGCTCTGGAGTGTTTGGTTTAGCATTTAGAGTGAGGTAATGTGTCTCTTTTGACAGGACATGGACTTGTCCAGGATGGTGGAGCGCCTCCTAAAGCTCGCTGTGAGTACTGCAGTTACAGTTGTTTCTGTGATGTTTGGTGTTGGTAATGATTCTCTTTGTTATTATGGTGTTTAATACCTCATCTATACTTCTCATTGTTTTCTTCCTCTTTTTACCCACTTCTCACCTTCATCCTCACTTATCTCTTCTATGTTCCTCTACTCCTCCATGTCTCTTCCTCTCTTCTTCTTTCCATTGTCTCTTCCTCTCCTCCAGGTTCCCAATCATTTGATATGGCTCATCTTTTTCTACTGGTTTTTCCACTCCTCCATGAACTTTGTGGCTGAGCTGATGCAGTTTGGAGACCGAGAGTTTTACAGAGACTGGTGGTGAGTTCAGTGTCTCGTTGTCGGTCTGGACTTGAACTTTGTTGCTGTAAATAACACTAACCTCTTAAGAGTTAACTTTTAAAAATAAAGGTCCTTGAACTCTTGTGCATTTTGGCATGAACTTGGACATTCTTAAAACATTAGACACTCCAACATTTATGCAATTAGTTCCCTTCTCCATTTCCACCCACCTCCAACCCCTGCAGCTCTAAAGCCCCGCCCTTCAATTCGATTGTGATTGGTCCCTTAGGTTTGTGACGTATGAAACCCTGATTGTCTTTATCTGTGTTTTTGAGACTGTCTTTGGAACGCTGCTGTTTCAAAGCAGAAATGCTCAGCCATGATGTTGACTAATTCTCTCATGATATGTCCTCTAGTGCATAAACAAGGTTAAAGACTTGGATTTCACTAGAGGGGCCTTTAATAAAGTTTCTATCCATAGGAACTCAGAAACTGTCCCCTATTTTTGGGCAAACTGGAACATCCCTGTTCACAAATGGTGCCTGCGGTGAGTCTGAGTTTGCTCTCACTGTTGTACACGGTGGGCCATTTATGTGGATACACCTTAATAAAATGGGAATGGTTGGTGATATTAACTTCCTGTTTGTAGCACATTAGTATATGGGAGGGGGAAAACTTTTCAAGATGGGTGGTGACCATGACGGTGACCATGCTAGCCTGTGCTAGCATTTCTCCTGCAGTGTTGCTATCAGTGTTTGAAGAGTGGGAGAAGAGGGTTGCATTGACATTCCAACTCAATGGGCAGCGCTTTGAACACGTTTTATAAGTGGTCAGAAACTTGTAAATAACTCATGAAAGGTTATCAAAGTTATGTTAAAACCAAGCAGCAAATTCCCAATAAGTTTGATGTGTCACATGACCCTCTTCCCATTGAAAAAACAAAAGTTTGATCCAAAATGTCCGACTTCAAAATGGCCGCCATGGTCACTGCCCATCTTGAAAAGTTTCCCCCCTCCCATATACTAATGTGCCACAAACAGGAAGTTAATATCACCAACCATTCCCATTTTATTAAGGTGTATCCATATAAACGGCCCATCCTGTATATCAGTGCTACAATTATTATTTACGTTTGTATTGTATTTCTATTGCTTTACATTTAGTTATTGGCCTCTGGTTGTTAATTTCCCTCAGACATTTCTATAAACCGATGCTGAGAAGAGGAATGAACAAGCTGGCCGCTCAGACAGCAGTCTTCCTTGTCTCAGCTTTCTTCCATGAGGTCAGAAAAGACAGCCACGGTGTCAAAAAATCACTAGCACAGAATTTATTGACTGCACAAATGTAACTAATATCTGTATTTCATATGATAAAATAACTGTCCATTTCAGTTTAGCACAATGTGAACTGTGGGGAACACTGGCCACACGTGTTGTGATATGTTTTTTTAATCTCTTCTAGTACCTGGTGAGTGTTCCACTGAAGATGTTCCGGCTGTGGGCGTTTATGGGAATGATGGCCCAGGTAAGGCTCAATCCCTGGATATGAATGTCGTTGTTATTATTATTGTTAGCTGCATTATAGGTCTGTACCAAAACCAAATGAGCTGTCTACATAGAGAGCATTTTATGTTGTAGTGTGCATGCATCCAACACGTCCCAATTCTTAGACACCTCATTATAATGCTTCCTGAGATATCTTAATCTGGTCCAATTTTAAGGCAGCATTGAACCATTCCTCTGCTGCGAAGGCAATCCCATGATGCAACGCAAGCCAAACCCGTCTATTTCACTGTTCTCCCAGCTGTAGAGTAGTGGAAGGGTATTCTCTGAAGAGATGGAGCTCCATCCAATATCCTGAGGATCACTTGGAGTGGCTTTTATGATACAGATCATCCATCACTAGTGCCTGACCTCACGGACATTGTCATGCCATCAAATGTTCACAGAAATGCTCTGATTTCAAGTCTAAATCCTTCTCAGAACACTCCCAAAAACTCTATAAAAATAGCCTTTATTAAAAAAAAATAATTGTTACATATCAGTTATGTGTTATATTTAAGCTTTTGTTGTTGTTTCAGATTCCCCTTGCCTTGTTCGTGGGCCGGTTTTTGAGGGGTAACTATGGCAACGCAGCCGTTTGGATCTCTTTGATCATTGGTCAGCCCATCGCCGTTCTGATGTACGTCCACGACTACTATGTCCTTCATTATGGAGGTGTGTCAGAGGGCGGGACTAACTGAGCCTGCTGTAATAAGCAAAGAACTGGACGTTCAAGAGAAACCTATTTTTGAAGGGGAATTACAGAAGATTTTTAAGGAGTTTTTACCCTTTTAATAACAAAGCAACAATGGCGATTTTAGCCAGTCCCTTTCTAAAGCACTTTATGAGCTCGGAGAATGTGCAAACGTCCCCAGACACTGCCCAGCCAAAGCCGCTCAGCATCGCAATGCCTTGTTTTTACATTTTCCTACTTGAAACTCTCGCACTATGATCAATGCAAAGGTTTGTACATTTGTGCCAAAAATGTGATCCCATTTTGGTGTCGTCGTCGTTCTCTGAATGTTAAAAGTTCTTGAACATTTCATGCACTGTGTAAAATGGTTTAATTGCCAACTTTGTTTTTATAGTTTTGCTATTCACTGATACAAAGGCTTTTCCATTTTTTTTCTTTTGCACTTTACCAACAAATGCATGTAGTTTTAAAGACTTTAAAATGATTAATTTCACATCAGTTATTATTTCATGAAGTATATATAAATGACTGATAATTCAAGTGCATATCTGCGTACACACATTGCATAAGGTATGTTTTAACACAAAAATGCATTATTGTGACAGCTGATATTTTTTATTTATTATTATTATTATTACAATCCACTCTCTAATTGTGTGAAAGATTGGCCGTATCATATTAGTGGGAAAAATACATCATTATCAATTTTGAGAATAAAGGCATGATGAGAAAAGTGGCAATATTTCATAAACAAAGTTAATGCCATATTTCCTGAAACAGTGGCAGTATTAAATAATATTACTGAAGCGTAAACACTGTACACAAATATATCTTTGCCAAATCTAAACCTAAGTTTGGACACAAAGAGCGCTGCCTCCTGCAACTCGCAGCCAAAGTGTAGCTAATTTACTTGGATATAATTATTAAATGTATGACTTTATGTCTTTACTATTTAAATATTGCTACTTTTTTCTCGTAATATGACCATTTTATAACCCCCCCAAAAAATGTATATTAATTATTCCAAAAAATTTTAATAAAGTTTTAAAAAATAGAATATTTTTTGAAAACTTTGTCCTCAAAATGTTATGAATTTCTCAATGTATTCTCATCTAATCATGTTATTTTAATAATACTGTCAAAATGTTGACTTTATTCTCAAAATAATATTAATAATAATTATTATTATTATTATTAATCAATGCCCTTACAATGCTAATGAAACATGCTGTATCTTACTGTGCTGTATTTTCATGTGCCTGAAACACTAATCAGATGAGAATGTTTCTAAAACTCACTCAGGCTTCACATTCTGTGGTCAGCACTGTATTTTGATACTTGGCCACAGCCTGTATTTACAGAGCCTCCCTCATCTTGACACTTCTTTCACACAGTCCAGTTAGATTTGACTGAAGGAAATAAAATGGAGTACGTGTAACTTGTATTCATGGGAGACTCCTGCTCCATTGTCACATGCTGTTGCCATCTGACAGTAATTATATTTTCTCTTTTTGTATAAATATCAGATTCTAAACCGGGTCTATTTATGAAAAAGAAACTGCAGAATACACACACACTTCAAAACAACGTTGTGTGTGGTGTGTGTGTATAACATGACAAATGTATGTGGTCAGGAAAAAAAATAATTTACCAAATGTAAAGAAATATGACTTTTATAATGCAGTCGGACAAGATTCGTTTTTATATTTTTGTATTGACAAGAGCTCTTGAGGCATCTGTATACAATTTTCCCCCCAGTGTTTAATGTTAAGTCGTTTACAGACTTGAATATTAAAGCGTTTATGCAGATGAGGCTGGGAGAAAGTTTTGATAATGAAGATCCAGTACTACATTCCCTGCATTGTGGCAGCTGACATTCCACTTCAATAAAACCCTTAACTAACTGTGTCTCTCATGTCATGCCAGAAATTCATTCATTCATTCATTCATTGTCTGTAACCCTTATCCAGTTTAGGGTCGCGGTGGGTTCAGAGCCCACCCGGAATCACTGGGCGAAAGGCGGGAATACACCCTGGAGTGGGCGCCAGTCCTTCACAGGGCAACACACACACACACATTCACTCACACCTATGGACACTTTTGAGTCGCCAATCCACCTACCAACGTGTGTTATTAGACTGTGGGAGGAAACCGGAGCACCCGGAGGAAACCCACGCAGACACAGAGAGAACACAACACACTCCTCACAGACAGTCACCCGGAGGAAACCCACGCAGACACAGAGAGAACACAACACACTCCTCACAGACAGTCACCCGGAGCGGGAATTGAACCCACAACCTCCAGGCCCCTGGAGCTGTGTGATTGCAACACTACCTGCTGCGCCACCGTGCCGCCCCATGCCAGAAATTATACATAGTTTTTATTTTTTTAAACTATTCCACAAGGTTTAAATTATGTGTGAGATGTCTTTGGTTGTGTAAAAGCTACCGTTACCTGTTAGCTAGGTTCTCCTAGAAACATATATTAGATCCAGAGCCTGTCTTGACTTATTGGCTACATTTTTGAAAAGCGCCATTTTAATTTAGTTCTACATGATAAACTCATGCTGTGCATATAAAATGTTTATTTAATGGGGAACAAACACAGAAACTAATCACGTTTCCAAAATAACATTAAAAATACAAAGCAAAGAGGAGGTTATTAGAAATGTGGCTTGAGTGGAAAACCTGCAGATAGAACAAAAGTTAGGAATGAGGAAAGGTCTTCATAAGTGCCTCTTCACTGCTGTAAAAAGACAAAAACAGAAAGAGACATTAGTGAACATCAATGTACTGGTTTATTCCCACAAACCTTTTTTACATAATATAATGAGGAAATAGCATATTCACACATTGTAAACTTACCTTTGCTTTGTTTTGCACCGGCAAATAGAGTTTAAACTCTGCTGGGAGCTCGTCCTCTGAGTACAGTCTGTCAGAAAAGTACACCCTTCTTATACGACAGTTTGCGTGAATCTGAAAGGGACATGGCCACTCATTAGTTTCTTTTGATGATTCTGTAATATGGAGTTCAGCATCAAAAATTAAACATTATATACAAAGATAGGGTCCAGTTTTCCTCCAGACCCTGGAGGGGGCGCCAGTCCTTCAAAGGGCAACACACACTCACACATTCACTCACGCACTCACACTTACTGACACTTTTGAGTCGCCACGCAGACACATGGAGAACACACCACACTCCTCACAGACAGTCACCCGGAGGAAACCCACGCAGACACAGGGAGAACACACCACACTCCTAACAGGCAGTCACCCGGAGGAAACCCACGCAGACACAGGGAGAACACACCACACTCCTCACAGACAGTCACCCGGAGGAAACCCACGCAGACACAGGGAGAACACACCACACTCCTCACAGACAGTCACCCGGAGGAAACCCACGCAGACACAGGGAGAACACACCACACTCCTCACAGACAGTCACCCGGAGGAAACCCACGCAGACACAGGGAGAACACACCATACTCCTCACAGACAGTCACCCGGAGGAAACCCACATAGACACAGGGAGAACACACCACACTCCTCACAGACAGTCACCCAGAGCGGGAATCGAACCCTGCTGCGCCACCTTGCCGCCCTCAGCTGCTCTAGTGATCTACAATGTTTTACTGGTATTAGAGCAATCCTGCAAACTGACGTACCCTCAGAATCATCCCGCAATTCTATTTTATTATTGTACACTGAGAGAAAAATGCGATGATATTATTCCAAAATGTCTGCACTTGCATGACACCAAAAAGCTTTGTCTTTTACATAATGTCAGAAGAAAACAGGCTATTTATAACCTCTCAAAGCGGCTTTCTAGGCCGCAACCTACTCTGACCCACACAATTACCGCTAGGGTGTTATGTTCTATTTTCAGAGGTCAGTAACTGCTGTTAACTTGCTTATAAACAAGAAACTCACAATAGTTGGTAAATATTTAGCTGATGGAGTGTTTGAAATTGGTCTTCTAAGACTCAAACCCTGAGGAGAGTGGACAGAGCTAGGGACACAGTGTTTCTCTCTAGTTCTTTTAAATAACTGCTTAGGCTTACAGACTACAATCACTATAATTTACATTTCTATAATCTACAGGAGTCATTTCTTCTCAGCCTCCACTGCCCACCTGTACACGGAGCGTCTCGATGTAGTTGGTGCCATAAGCTCTTCTTGTGAAGTCGGACAGATTGAACTGGATCTGGTTCCAGCCGTCGTCCAGCCGCATGGGCATGGTGCAGATGAACGGCTTCACTCTGGTTGTGCTTTGGTAGTTACTTGCTCTAAATCTCCGCCTCACGTTCTTATCGTCCAGCAGCTGAGATATGCCAAAAAAAACAGCAGCGATTAAACGTGTGGCTCTTCATTACTCTGTCAAACAAAAGCGATAGCAAAAAGCACAGGCTCCATTCACATGCAGAGGGTCCTCCGTACCTGAACTTCAAATGTGAAATATTTCTTGAGATTCTTGATTATCATCACCAAGAAGGGAAGTTTGATGCCAAGAGTTTTCTTTGGATCTGCCGGACAGGTGATGTAGGTCGTGCTGTGGATGGGAATCAGAACACAGTTAACTTTAGCAGAGTCTTATTCACAGTAATGAGGGCTACTAACTACAGAAAAGAGTTGTTAAAATGCAGGCTTTTTAAAACTGTACAAATATCTGAGACCACTCTATTTATGTTCTAGTTTGTTTTAAATGAGGGCTCAGTAACTATTACCTGACATTAGTCCCTTCCACCTCAAGCACCAGAGACTGGATGTCGTTGTCTGTAATCCGCTTTATGTGTCCATTTCTCACCTGTAAGAACATTTCATGCGAGTTATGCTGAAGAAAGCTTCATTTCATCCAGTGAAAAATAAGTGTATAACTATTTTAATTTTAATGTGGTGTTGTTGATACAATAGAAGACGAATCATGAGTGAAATAAGTGGTCAGAGCCATTTCCTCTTTGAAACTACAGTGGTCCAAAGACAGTCTCAAAGGGGCAAATTCAGACAGCCAGTGTTTCTTAGGTCACAAATCTAAGGAACCAATCATATCAGCTTGCACGTCAGGGCTTTGGGGCTGCAGGGGAATAACAGAGAGATGCATGGGGATAGCTGTGCGGACTAATAGTATTTTCATAGATCTGTATGTACTGAATGGAGGCATAGATTTAGGCATATTTACATATACACACACACACACACACACACACACACACACACATTCCTGTAGTTTGGCCTGATCTGCAGTGTGAATGACAGATCAATCCATCAAAACAGGGAACATTTACATAACTTACATCAGTGTTAAAGGCACAGTAACCACAGAAGTCCGTTTAAGGCTAAAGAATAAAGGACCTAATTTACAAATACTTTAATTAAAACTGGTTAGAAGGTTTTTTTGAAGATTAAAAATCACAAGCGTCACTAATACAGGAAAAAACGTTGTGTATTAGACCTTTAACGTTAACTACACAACTGTCATTTGTGGCGTTGCTTACCTTTTTATCCCATATTTGAAGAGGTTTACTCCCAATACTGTACAGAATGGACAAGAATCCGCTTTGGAAAGTGTTTTTAAACATAACTTCTCGCCAAAATCTAACTGTTTTCAGAAACAGCGCATTAAACACGGCTTCTCTGTTTACAGCAGGTCGAGCCTGGCCCCTGGCGCCCAAAACCGCTCCGTGCAGCAGCAGCAGGTTCACTGCAGTTCCGCGACTGAAAAATAACCAGAAATGACGGTTTAAAGGTTAAAATAACGTCTTAAATGTCGTTTGAATACCCACAGCTTCAAACGGAGACTATGGTTTACCAGTGAAATCCGAATAGTGCTCAGTCCCCTTTTCTTTGACTTTATTTGTACTGTAAATGTAACGTTACTCGATGTTAAAGGCGGTAGGTTTTCTTACACACGCGACCGCAGTGTCTACGCGTAATTTAGATGATGTTTGTCAGTTACTTCTTGTCAAATCTTTTCTCCGAAAGCGGTGTATCTTCCTCGCCGCTGGCTTTTCACCATCTCCGTGTTGCTACGTTACCCGACGCGGTTCACTTTCCATGTCGGACCCTTGTTGTTGTCACACCGGTTGTCATAGCAACATGAGGCACGTTATGTCACTGGTTACTTGGTTGTGCTGATAATGAATTACACCGATGGATCAGCCATAATATTACAACCACCTTGTCTTTTCTACACCTACTATCCATTCTCCCAGCTCCACTGACCATAGAGGAGCACTTTGTAGTTCTACATTTATAGACTGTGGTCCAACTGTTGCTCTGCATACTCTCTTATCCCCATTTTACCACGCTGTTGGTTACCCTGGTCAGGACCACCACAGAACACTGCAGTGACACTGACGTGGTGGTGGTGTTTGTGTGCGTTGTGTTGGATTGGACACAGCAGTGCTACTGGAGTTTTTAAACCCCCAGTGAGACATTATATATATATATTATATTTAATTTAAGGACATTAACCCTGTACACAGAACAACAGCCTCATTCACTTTATTTTTGATGACCTGAATATTATCTGAAAGTGGGACACCATTACATATTTGAAAATATATAATGTATAAATCAGATATATATGAACTGTTCATTGTCCACTGTACTGTACTGTGCAACAACTCTCAATAGCTTTAGACATAGCAACACAAACAAAAATGTCCAGTAATTTACAGATCTACCTAAGAGTAAGATTATAAAACAGACATCTCTAAATCTCCATCTCAGACACTGGCCAGACACAAAGAGGCATTTGTGCCACCAAAGCCAAAAGAGTTAGAGAGAGCTATTCTTCTGCCCTGTGTGCTCCAGGGCTGAGAGACACAGGGAACATAGTTCAGGTCAAACTCCGGTTCAGTCCGGTCCAAATTGAGTGTCGGAGGCAGGTTGCCATGGTAACAGGCCAGTGCCGTGAAAGCCGCCTCCAAGGCACCAGCTGCCCCGAGAAGATGTCCGGTGGCTCCTTTAGTGGACGAAACCGCAAGCGACGGTGACTTTTGCTGAAAGAGTCTTTTTATGGCAGCATTCTCTGCAGCATCCCCTAGTGGTGTGGAGGTGGCGTGGGCATTCACGTATGTCACATCTGATGGAGATACGCCAGCATTACGCAGAGCTGCTGACATGCACCTGTAGCCAAGAAAAAAAAAAAAATACATAAATACAGCATCTATTTTATCCACTGCCGTGATGTCTTAATCTTAAAATGTTTGTTCATGCATGTTATAACACATTACTTTCATTCTTAATCTATGCTGGAGGAGTAGATGGATCTGTATTTATTACTTTATCTTCTATAAAAGCTTTATCCAGTTCAGGGTCGTGGTGACAAGGCAAGAACACAACCTGGACAAGGCATCACACACTCACCCAGTCATTTACAACTTTGTACAATGTCATACAGCCAATCCACCTACTAACAGGTTTTTGGAATGTGTGCGTATATCGCTACCTGAAAGCTCCATCTCCATCAGCAGTGGGAGCAGTGATGTGACTGGCATCCCCTGAAAGCCCATAACCCAAAACCTCAGCATATATTCGGGCTCCTCTCTCCAGGGCATGTCGGTATTCTTCCAGAACCAGCACCGCAGCTCCCTCACCCATCACAAAGCCCTCTCTCTCTGGGTGGAAGGGTCTGGAGGCCAGTGTGGGCTGATGGTTCCAGCTGGTGCTGAGGGCCCGAGCCCGAGAGAATCCTGCTATGGACAGAGGACTGACACAAGCCTCCGTGCCTCCAGCAACCATCACTGTGGCATCTCCATGGGCAATGAAGCGGGAAGCGTCACCAACAGCGTGAGCACCAGTGGTGCAGGCGGTGGACACAGCATGGTTGGGACCCTTTAGTTTGTGTTTGATGCTGATGTGTCCAGCTGCCATGTTCACCAAAATGCGAGGGACAAAGAAAGGACTCACTTTGTTGTACCCTCGCTTCTCAAAGGCTGCAGCAGTGTTGGAAATCTCGTCTAGGGGCACCATGCCCATGCCCACAGCCACACCTGCTGTCAGTTGCTCCTCAGGGCTTCTGGGGTACCATCCACAATCCTCCAGGGCCAGCTGGGCAGCCCCCAGAGCCATAACAGTGGCAGTGGACATGCAGCTGATCTCCCCTCGCCCAACAAACTTTTCCTCTTTAAACTCACCATCATCATCTCCTCTTGGTACTCTGGCAGCTACCTTACAAGGCACAGTCTTGTATTCCTCTGCGTCCAGAGCAACTATCCCACTCTCACCTTTGATCAAACGCTGCCAGGGCAGAGCTGTTCCTGTCCCAAGAGGAGACACAAGTCCAATTCCTGTGATGACTACTCTCTTTGGGCAGTTTATAGTGCTGGTTTGGCTCAAATGCCTCAAAGAAGTTATGACCCTCATGGTTCTGGCATAAGAAAAGGCTCTGTAACACTGCTTCAATGTCAATGACATTTCTCACTTCTCCAGATTTCTCCAGCTCTGGAAGGTATGACCTGTATCAAAAGAAGCACACTTTTTACTTCAGAGAAACTAGTGCATCTGGTTACAACTTAATAAAAGCAACGTAATACCACAATACAGTTGTACTGGTTTATTACTTGTTTTTCATAACAGCAAATATACTGCAGAAGAAATATTTGCTAATGTGAGGATTATACAATATGAGTTACTATTTTCAAGTATGTTTCATAAAATAACCAAAAGAAACTAAGAACAAATTTAACACGAAATTTGAATGTTATTCGAATTTTCCGCACAAATGTGGCTGTAATGTTGCACTGTTTAAGGTGGAAGGCAGAAATTCCAGATATCAGCGAGCGAAAAAAAACAAAAGAAACAGTCGCGTACATTCTACACCAACATCTGCTTATTACACTGTATTATATATATTTACTGTGGATATGTAACATATTTATGTAAAAACTACTTACAGCGCTTGAACTAAACACTGCTCACATGAAAGTAAATTCTGTAGTCTTTTTAAAACACTACCGGACTACAATCATTGTATCTATCAAAATAAAAGTCTCCAATTGCAATCGCATTTTTACGACGGAGTTTTATATATAACTCGCCATTATTCCGAGTTTTTTTTCTCTGAATTATCCCGAGATTTTTTCTCAGAATTATTCCGAGATTTTTTCTCGGAATTCTGACTTTAATCTCGGAATCTTCTTTTTGTTTTAACGCTGTGTCCCTAAAACTCCGTCGTACATTTTAGCGCTGCTTTACATTTTCTACCTTATTACATTTTTCATTATATATATATATATATATATATATATATATATATATATATATATATATATATATATATATTTATATATATATATATAAACGCATTTTTTAAAGAAACAACAAAAGACTACTCACATTATACAAGTGATTCCCAGCAACAGTTCTGCAGCTGCCTCATGTTTTCTAAACCTACATAACATTTTGAGCAAGGAAATATTTGTATTTGATTATTAGATTGATATTTCCAAAATTCGTGTAATATGTCTTGCCATTTATTTACCATGGATCATCCTATTTCCAAAGTCCCTTTTAGAATTTCCCTTATATTTCTTTAAATTAAGATAAATATATTTATGAAAATATTATTAAAGGAAACTATATTTATTTAAGTCATTATATATTTTTTATTATAAATAAGAAAATATTAAAAAATTGATACCAGTGTGTGTCCTAAAATCTGCAACACATCTAGGCCACTATACATGACATGGCATGACTTGAGAAAGAATCATAGGAGGTAATGACTTACTGCTGTAACCCAGAGGTTTCACTTTGAGTTTTTAAACCTGAATTACTGAGAAACAGACTATGAATAAACCCAGTGGCATTCTGCACTGCTTTCAACTCTACCCCCAAAAATGATTCCCTCATTATGAATGATCCAGTGCTGAGGTTAGTGATATGACTAATTCAGTAAAACCTGCTTCCTAGAGTCAAAGTAAGTCTTACTAAAATTGTACAGTTGATAGAACTGAAAAAATAAAATAAAATCAGGCAAATTATTTTTTGGGGAGGAAATCTGCAACAACATCATGTAATAATCGACACTACAGAACCACAATTACAGAAAAAGTCATATATCATGTGTTGTAGATATATGTATACTAAGACCATAGTGGTGATTTTACTCAAACAGCAACATCATCAGTGTTTTAAAACATAAAAGGAAAGACACATTTGTTTCAACTTATGAATGTTAAGGAAGTATAATGGACATTAAAAATGATCAGTTGAAAACAGGTGATCATCCAGTATGGATTCCCTTTCATACTGTTCCTGTTATTACATTCATGTTATGTGGAATCATTTGGCCTAAAGTTACTGTAAAGTTACTTTAAAAACAATCTGTACTAGAACATAAAATTTAAACCACTTACTAAACTTTACCTAAGAACTTCTGAGGAAAATGTGTGATGATTTAGACAGTTGTTGTGATGCTAATATTAGATACTAATATAATACAGGGAATGTAGCTAGCTAGCTTAATTTGCTAACTGTAGTCTACAGCACTTTTTTGATATTTGTGATTATCAACATGGTCCCAGACAAATTACCACAATATAATTCTAATTTAGCTTCATAGTTTTAGCACAAAACAAGAATTTGTTTACATTCATGTATGTTTTTAGCCAAATTAAAGCTTGACTTGAGAGATCCACCTCATTTCCACCTTAAATGCTGTTCTACCTCACACCTGAACTGTACTCCATTTTCTTCTCTACTGGGGAAGATGTGGAGAAATTACATTAACCGGAGTCTTGGTGGAGACTAAACGTGTCTCCTTCACAGTGGGTCATAATATTAGTATTAATATTACATTTAAGCAATAAATTGCTTAAAATGTTTTTGTAACAAAAGCCTAAAATAATTTGGTACATGTGATTTTGAGAGGTTTAAAGTACTTTTACTCGAAACTAAACGAGTTATTCATTGTTGACCAAAAGGTGGCGCAGTTTACATCCTAATTCAACCGCAATTACATCCTAATTCAGTGAGCTCTCCTGTTTTTTGCAGATGGCTTTTAAAGATATATTTTTTTAATTTAAATGAGAAAATCACATTTTTTATGTAACATTTAACACATAAATATTTTATGTCAGAAACTTGGTTATCCAAAGTATCTTCTGAAAACACCGAATTCAATGAGGTAATTTGTCTCTTTTGTCTATTTTACTGGAAGGTCTTTGACTCTTAAAGGTGGAATTGCATCTAGCCACAGGAGCAATGGTGACGTCAGGTACTGACGTCGAATGAGTTCTGGGTCACAAACGCAGCTCCATCTCATCTCACTGAAGTTCTCCATGGAGCTCTGTCACTCCAGTGCTACAGAGATGGGGTGGATACACAGCACCTACTCACCTACACGTTGATCTCAGTCTCATTTGTGAGACTTTCCCATTTAAATCATTCCATAAATAACAATAAACTGCAGCAATGGTTATGTAAAAAGCTTTATATATTTACAGCATTTATAAATAGCAAAAATATAGATCTCATATACAGTGTTGGGGCAGAAGGCTTAATTTGCAGTGTAAAATACATAAACAGGTTATTGCTCAAGAGTGCACTTTAGAAGTATACATTCAAGACTAGAAAAACAGAGATAGAGGGAAATGGGGACACAGCAGGAAAAAGGAAATGGAGAACACAGTAAATGGTCATTATCTAAAACAAAGCCCTTTTACTGCCGGTGATGAGAGATGGTGTGCTTCCCACCGTTACAGACATTCTTTAAACACTTTGCAACTTGGAAGTGCCATTATCTTTGGACGTCCTTAATCAAATGATTTGTGCTTTTTACATATATACATCAACAGTTCTGCATAATTTAACATAGTAGTTTTAATTTACAAACTCTTGGAATAAATATTCTTTACAGAAAACCAGTGACCAAGCTAAAACTAGCCATTTCAGCTCCAATTACACAAGACCCTTCCACCCAGGACACATGGTTTCTCACAGTACTCAGTTCAGCAGTATCCGGTTCTAGTGGTCCATTAGTGTGCTATGAGAAAACGAACACGACGATGACAAAAGTAAAAACACAGAGTCATTATGAACCTCTGAACAGTTTACAGTGGTGCCTCAAAAAATCTGATGTACTGTACTTCTTTAACACAGTGGAAACTGTTAATTTAAAGTGGCCTCCACAGTCAAAGCATACGGAATCCAAGTCCCGGGGTAGGGTAGGAAGAGAACCTTAAAGTCAGTGTGGCCGTAGAGCCGAAGTGACTGCCAGAAGATGACAAAATGAAAGCCTGGCTCAGTGAGCACCTGGTCGCTTCGAACCAAACCAGTCGACCTCCCATTTGTGTGTGTCAGGTCCGTCAGTGTGAGGTCGGTCGCCAATCCACAGCTGGACAAATCTATATAAGGTATCCCTGGGTCCCTGTTGACGAGATGCTGTTCTGTGAGAGTTTCTTCATGGGTATTGTGCTGTCTTTGCCATTCTGTGCCACGTCTCCGTTTTGAGCGCTGGGCTTGGCCCCTTCTACTGTGTAGCGGCCCATCTTGGTGTTTTTGTAGTAGATCGAGTAGATGACGACGAAGATGATGGAAATGCTCACCACCGCAAGGGCAACAAAACCTGCAATCAGCGGCAAGTAGTCCTCTGTGTCGAAAGAAACAAAAACACAGCAAATAAATAAAACCAAATTAATTACAGTGTAAGTAAATGTGGATTAAACACCCCTCCCCCCACAATCAGTAATAAAGAAAATCCAATTTATCACAGAAACATTGAGGAAGGGAAAACAAGGTGAAGAAGTGAAAACTCCCTGCTAAAAACTCCCACGACCCACCCACACCAAATATGCTCAAATCCATGGCTGCAGTTAAAATTCCATGCTGAAGGCGTTAGGGAAAACATGATTTATATTCCACAAAGAAGCCCAGGGGTTTTAGACCACACTATCTCAAGATAATTCAACTGAACTACCACATTCACAAATGTGTTCTGTCCATACGTCAACTGACATCTCCGTCAGAGGAACTGTAAGCATGGATTTATAAACCGCCTCCCTGTGACAGGACTGACTCTGCGTAGGAGTGAGATGAGAAATGGCTCCTGAAGAAGTGTGCAGTAGTAATGCTTAAGTGTAACAGACCGAAGCCTCATTAATCATCAGTGTTGTGAAGTAAATATGGAAAATGTCTGTTAATTCCCAAACCTATAAATTAACATTAAGCACAGGAGCCTTTTATAAAAAAGGTCTAAAGCTTTGTAGAACTTGAATGCTTTTTTATTGTCACTGCACAGTGGTACAGTTATAAAGGGGACTCTATATTTAACCCATCTGTGGGAGAGAAAACACACACACACACACACACACAACTGAGTAATTTTAGCACACACAGAACAGAGACAGCCACAGCACTCTGGGAACAGTTGCGGAGTTAGGTGACTTGCTCATGAGCACTTCAGTCATGAATGTTGACGGAGGAAATATCACTGTAATTGAGTATGGAACTGAAGCACAGTCTCATGAAATAGGTCATTTGTATTTTACTGATTTGGAAAAGGCTTAAATAGGATTGGTGATGTCTTTTTTAAACAAATTACTTAGGGTAGTCGGTTAATTGACAGTTCCTGTTCTAATATAAAGTATCGTATGTCTTATCCGCTACATCTTGGGAGTATGGAACGTTTTGACTGTGTTTTAATTGCGTACTTAATACTAATTCTAATTTGTTGTTGAGTATGTTTTATTTTTACATTCATTGTCTGTAACCACTTCAGGGACCGGACTCACGGTGGGTCCGGAGCCTACCGGACACACCCTGGAGGGTGGTGCCAGTCCTTGTTGAGTATGTAATAGAGCAAAAGTGTCAAAGTTGAGTATACAATTATATACATAGTATACTCCACATAATTTTAAACTAATACCACTACCACCAGACAGTGCACTAAATGTTAGACATGTCTGTAACCGCTTATCCAGGTCAGGGTCACAGTATGGGAACATTATTTTAGCAGTGTGGAGGGAGATATTTCAGTTTCCGCCTTTATTTTAAAAAACGTCTCACAGCATTGCAGCTGCAGACTGTATGACATGCGTTGTCATAGCAACAGTTCAATTGTATGTGTACAAGCCTGTCAATTTTGTTAAAATATAAAAGGCACAAGTGTAGATTTCTCAATGGCAAGACTTTTTTTTGGTTAATTTGCAAGAACAAACTAGCTAGCAAAAACAAAAGAATGTAAAACACACTTATTGTGGGAGTGAATAATGGAAGGTACCTTCTGCACTGTATTGCATTACTGAATACTCAACGCAAGGTAAACAGTGGAAATGATGTCAAATAAAAATGCATGATCACACAGTATAATATATTTTTAAAAATCCTGAATCCATACAAGAAAGTGTTTTTAAAGCTAGAGTGTTTATATTTCAAACAATAGAAAAAAGTGTTCCCAAAAAAGGAATTATTACCTTTCAAGGTCACTTTTACAACTCGGACGGTGGTGTCGACATCATTGCTCGCAGTGCAGTTGTATAAACCAACATTCTCGTTTGTAGCTTCCGTTATTGTCAGGTTTCCTCCTTCAACTTTAGGAAATCCTTTGTAGCTCCATGTGATAGTAGGCTGTGGATAACCCTCTGCTTCACAAACCAGCACCTCTGGATAGCCACGGAACACTGGTACCTCTGACGGCAGCTTTGCCTCATTGATAACAGGCTTGTCTTCAGAAATAAGCAAGAAAATGCAAGAGTGGGAAAAAGAGAGAATCAAAGTCACTGCATGTAGAAAACACTGTATTTTAAAGATTTAATTCTATATTGTAATTGACATTTTACTTTGTTTTACAGGAAGAACTTAGATTAAATAACCCAATGGAACTGTCTAGAACAGTGTGAAATTAGATGACTAGTCTGCAACATTATAAAAACCATACAGAACAGCGAGGAGGTAGAAGAATATTCTCAGAGAGGGTAATGGAGGCCATTCTAGAACCCAATGAACATAGGAGGCCATTCTAGAGCAAAGGAATAATTGTGGACATTCTAGAACTGGAAGGTTAACAGTGGGCAGTCTAGAACAACATGAATAAGGTCACTCAGAAGGCCACTTTTTGAAAAGAAGATAAAGGAGGGCAGTCTAGAACAGAGAGGGTAAGGAAGGGCACATAGAACAACGTAAATGGAGGAGCACATGCTAAAGGAACTGTATGCAGGGGAACATTCTAGAAGAGCAGAACAGTAGAACGGTGTGACTGGAGAAAAGCGAACTAAAATCATGTATGTATAGCATAGGAACCAAACATTTTGGTTTGCTGGTCTTTGGTGGAAAAGTCTGTGACAGTGTACTGTGCCTTTAGAGTACGTTTAGGCTTCTTTTTAATGAGTGAATGATCAGGAAATAAAACTTACAGTGCACAGTGATGTTGAGCGGATCAGATCTTCCTATACTAAGCCAACTATATTCTGGTTTCTGCTTGACGGCTGCCTCACATCTGTACTGTGTTCCATTTTCTTTCCTGTGGTGGAAGACTTGAAGTGTACCATTCTTCCGAGTTTCAGAATTCTTCAGATTTTCAAAAGTTGTATTTTTCACTAGAGTCTCGTCCTTGTACCATCTGAGATTGAGAAGATGAAGAGGAGGAACATACTGAACTTCACAAAACAGCTCATATTGTCTAGACTCAATAAAAGGTCCAGAGTGAGCACCAGTGCTGATGGACACCTTGCTTGAAGTATCTGAAAAAGAAAGCATATAATGTCAGTTATTAATTATTCCATCAGTTATCTGAAGGTATTGTGTGAAGCAAGGTGTGTATAATATGGAATAAAAATAATTGTATGCATGGTTTTCATGGGTGTTGCTCTCTTTTTTCGAAATTCATTCATTCATTCATTCATTCATTCATTATCTGTAACCCTTATCCAGTTCAGGGTCGCGGTGGGTCCAGAGTCTACCTGGAATCAGTGGGTGCAAGGTAGGAATACACCCTGGAGGGGGCGCCAGTCCTTCACAGGGCAACACAGACACACTCGCACATTCACACCTACGGACACGTTTGAGTCGCCAATCCACCTACCAACGTGTGTTTTTGTACTGTTTTCCCGGAGGAAACCCACACAGACACAGGGAAAACACACCAACTCCTCACATACAGTCACCCGGAGGAAACCCACGCATACACAGGGAGAACATACCACACTCCTCACAGACAGTCACCCGGAGCGGAAATCGAACCTCCAGGCCCCTGGAGCTGTGTGACTGCGACACTACCTGCTGCACCACAGTGCCGCCCTCTTTGTTCATAATGCATCATAAAAAAATGTTCTCAAAGGTTACACAGTTTTATTTCTGTCCTATGACCCATCCCTTTTGCAAATTCTTTCCAAGCTTGTTATCAGTCAATAACTAATATGAATCTATGATGTCAAATATCAAGTAGTAGAGTGAATGTCATATATATGAAAACATATACGGCAGGTTGAGTTCATCAAAAAAGGCCTGTGACCATATATTTAATCACGATGAAAATAACTAATCTGTAAAACTTGACTTAGCTTGCTCACCATTCGTTAGAAAATCTATTAAACGTTAACTATCCGTGTTCTATTATTAACTTGGTGGTTTATGCATTCACTGTTAGTGGTTATTTTTAAGTAGAACTCTTGGGGAAAGATACAAAAATAAATCTCCTCATAGTTTCTACTCAACAGCTTCTAGTTCTAAATTAAAGACAAACATTAGTACCCATAGGAAACAGAAATAGATCTACATCTGTGGTTCTCACAGTTTAGACAATTATAATGAGCAAAAGAGTCATAATCTCACATACAAGTCCTCCCAAGCCCTCAAACCCACATTGTACGCAAAGGATTTGAAGAAGACTGCTGATCACAGATTTGAAATCTGTAAACTCCAATATCCTACCACCACACACTGGAATGCTGGGGTATGATGGAAAACAACAAAATGTCTGCATACATGGTCTCTCCAAACGACCCCAATGAATACAAAGGTCTTGCCCAAGCTTAAAAACATGGTGTTCAATGATTAGGGTAAATATACTGAAAAAGGAAACCCCCCCTGCTCCTGACATGGGCTCCGGTGTTTCCTTTTACATTCTTTACTGAAATGTCAGGTCCTGTCTGGTCTCGGACCAAGTAAAACGACCCCAGTGTAGAATACTCAATACTTTAACTAACACAACACCACTCCAACGTATTGAGACTTAAGAACATTGTTGATGTAGGTTAGGATGTCTCCTGTGTCTTATAACTAAGTCTTTCCAGCGTATTACAAGGTATTAACCACTTAAATAATGCAAACACAATAATAATTCCATATTTCGTTGTACTATGTACACTGTGTACGCGGTGTATAATGACATTAAAGGCTTTCTATAAAAGGCATATCTCCCCAAACCTACCGGTCGAAGACGGACTACCGTTTCCCGTGAAACAGGGAAGGGAAATTAATAAAAGGCACAGAATTAACCCGCGGCGCAGCGTCAGCGATTCCAAAATAAGAGAAGAGTCAGGTTTTCGTTCTTGGAGCCATTTCGCCATGGTTTCTTTTATGCCAAAATATTACGTTATTTCTCAGAAGTTGTAAAGTAAAGTGGCCGGATGGAGACTTCCTTTCCACGCAGAGGAGAATGGCTGAAGTTTTCCCTCAGCTTTTAAACGACTGCCCTCCAACAACATCCACCTCAGGAGAAAAAGGAAACAGCTCCACCCCAAAACGAACTACTCCAACAAAAAGACTGAAAGAGCCGAGTTAAAATCGCCCTTTGCCTTTTAAAGCAGCCATTCTCTATAGACCAGCCCCGGCTGCTCGACATGAGGAAAAAAAAACCGTTACAGGGATTTATAACGGCTCCTGAGTCATTTTCAAAACATCAATACGTTTAACGTTAGCAGCAACAACTTACTTTTAAAACAAATTAAAGTAGTCGTTGCTGGATGTACTAAGAGCAAACCTAACTTGTACTTACGCTTTCTTATTTTTTTAATGTATTATAATTTATATTTAAATAAAGTAACACTGCTTTTACTTTAAACCCCCTTTACAGAATTTGAAGATTAGAATTTGAATCTGTTTTCATCATAAATACATATTTAGAATTTATTTCCAAGAAAATTTCTAATCCTCTAATGTCTTAGAAACCGCTTAGATGTCACCGTCATTCGGTAAAATCTGTGAATATAGCCCCTGCTTCTATGTCCACACACATTCAGTCCCTGCAGCAATCTTGCATCCTGCAACCTGACTGGGTTGGTTCCTTAGGTCTGTGATGTATGAAACCCTGGCTGTCTGAATCCAAACTTTTAAGACTGTTTTTGGAACGCTGCAGTTTTAAAACAGAAATCCGTAGCCACAGTGTTGATACACTGTATGTACACAATTGTATTTCTGTGTCCACAGTGGGTGCATTAGTGTAGCAGAACTCACTAATTATACCAAAAAAGTGTACCAATTTTTATATATTTGTATAAATCTACAAAGCATATATATTTTTATCACACTACAGATGATGTGATCCGCTGGTATCATGAACACTTACCTTTCATGTCAACACTGATAGACTTGTTCACATTCC
Organism: Hoplias malabaricus; assembly: GCF_029633855.1. Classification (NCBI taxonomy): domain Eukaryota; kingdom Metazoa; phylum Chordata; class Actinopteri; order Characiformes; family Erythrinidae; genus Hoplias; species Hoplias malabaricus. Next base: position 9,247,134 of record NC_089805.1, on the reverse strand, counting down.
CCAGGTCATTAGAGGCAATGCATTCATATGTGCCAAGGTTTTGTATAGTGGCATAATTTATATACAGTATAGACACCCCGTCAACATCCTCAGTCTTCACATTGGACATCGGAGGGTAATTCCATGTGTATTTTGGAAGTGGCCTGGCTGCAGAAGAACACTTCAGGACTTCATTGCCACCATATTTTAAAGATTTAATTTCCAGCTTTTCAATGCTGGAAGGTGGATCTGTGAAAATAACACATCAAAACATTACCATATTAACATATGGAGAGGATAAATCAACAGTGAAAACATACATTACAGTCAATGAAAAACAGTCATTCACTTACACAACACCTCTATTTTCAGCGTGTGATTGGTCGTTTTGCCTGTGTTGGTGTTGATCGCTATTAGCGTATAGTCTCCTCGTTCATTTCGGTCTATTTTTTGGGGGAAATCCACTTTTTCTCCTTCCTTGTACCAAGTGGTGCTAGCACGTGGATATCCTATCACAGTGCATTTGGGTGTAAACGTTTGACCTTCTATAACTGTGATATTGTGTGAACATGAAATCTCTGGTCCATCTGCAGAAAGGAGCAGAAAAAAATAATAAGTTGATATATTACTACCATTAATTACAAGTATAAATAGGGGAAATGCAGTAAGATTACAGTCAAGAGACATTTACACAGGACCCTCAAAAAATAAATACGGCAGCTTTTGCCTTTATTGGCGCTTTGATTTTTTTAGGGGGAAATTCTTGCATTCAGCTTTATTTTTAAGAATCTACAGCAATATTTTAAGACACCTCCAAATTTCAGACTTTGAAGTAGGTTACATGTTCTGCCCAGTAATAAATACAGAGTTTTGAGGCCATCAAATTGTCCAGTTCCTTTGTTTTGAAGTATGTGAAAAATATCAACCCTGTCTAATCCTAACCCTATCTGCACTGACTCACAATTTGTGCAGCTCTATTACAAACCATATATATGTATATGAATGAAGATACACATAATAAATTCACTACTATATCACAGCAAAATATCATCATATTCATTCATTCATTGTCTATAAGCGCTTATCCAGTTCAGGCTGTGGGTCCGGAGCCTACATGAAATCACTGGGCGCAAGGCAGGGACACATCCTGGAGGGGGCGCCAGTCCTTCACAGGGAGTCACACACTCACACATTCACTCACACACTCACACCTATGGACACTTTTGCATAGTCAATCCATTTAACAATGTGTGTTTTGGACTGTGGGAGGAAATTGCAGCACCTAAAGGAGACCCACACAGACACAAGGAGAACACAACAAACTCCTCACAGACAGCCACACGAAGCAGGGCCTCAAACCCACAACCCCAGGATCGTTGTATTGTTGCACCACCGTGCTCCTCCTGTATCTTCCTATCTTAAAAACCCTGCATTAATATGTGAAATATGTGAATGCAAACTTACAAAACACAGTAATGACGAAGGGCACTGATTTCAGTGAAGGAGGAGGTTGAGGTCCTTCTGCTCCTAGATCCAGCTTTGCCTCACACCTGTATTGTGTTGCATTGTCATCTCTGCTGGGGGAGATCTGGAGGGTTTCTGATACATTCACTGGAGTCTTGGTTAAGTCAGTAAAGGACTTCTTTTCCACTAGAGTGTCTCCTTTAAACCAGTTGACAGTGAGGAACCGAACAGGAGCAACATTCTGAATTTCACACTGGAGCTCATACAGTTTGCCCTCAGTCATCGGCCCAGTGTGATTCACAGTGCTGATGGACACAAGGTCTGGAGCCTCTGATAAAATAAAAGAGATTCATTTTATTGAATGGATTATAACTTCAACAAGTATCCATCATGATATTAAGATTGATTTATTAGTAAGACAAATGACATCAGATATTTCTCTCTGAATAAAATACAGCTCTCAATATACAGGATATAAATGTATCTGTGAATGAATGCTAATATTGAAGTGAATGAATATTCAACTTTAAATTAATACTCAAAAGCTCCAACCTGTCAGTTTACTTCTGGAAAAAATTCCACTACTACTGAAAAATCAGTAAATAAACATAGCCTACTTAATAATAACTACGAACAGCATGCACTTGACAGCAAGCAGCACACATCATACTCTACAAACCCAAACACAAACCAATTATTCTTTTACTTCTAAGCTTAATTTTCTTTAAAACACACTGGCAGATTATAGATATGTATACCGACCCACACATGAATTCCTCTCTTTAAAACATACAGGGCCCTGTTAAAAGGATCTAAACCCTAAGATGTTTCTTTGAGAAACTGGGCCCAGATTAATTTCATAGTAGTTACTCAAATATAAAGGATTCAAAATGATAAAAACTTGATTCCAGTGAGAAATCTTGTCTATGCATGTGATGCTCCACTAAACTGTTTTAAAAAAGTTTTGTTCACTATTAAATGTCTAAGTGTGTCATACAGTGTCCTAAACCATAGCAGCAGGCCTTTTGAGCAGGTTAAAAGAAGTTTCAGGTATAAACTTAGGCCTAAACATAAAGCAATATCCTAAATAATAGTAATTTTGAAGTGAGAATTTTCACAAAGGTTACTTACTGTACACAATAAGGTTAAACACATCTTTAATTTGACCTGTCCCATTGACATTGACATAGCAAAACGGCTTTATGTTCCATTCTGTTACATTCGCTGTCCAGGTGAGATTCGTAGGAGAATTTTCAATGGTATTTCCTTGAGATGTCTCCCATGCCATGTTAATTATGTTGGAGAAATTTGTGCTGCATGTTGCAGAGAGAGAATCGCCATGTTTCACCACGAGCGTGGGTGGGTCAATCCATAGTTTCAGGTCATTTGCACCTGTGCAAAACAAATCATATCATTTAGTAAAGTAGCACTGTCTTTTTAGTGTATATATTCATTTTACTCAGTATAGTCTGTTTACTACAGTTATAACTTTATACTAACTTTACATAACATTAAATTGAATTAATTTAAAATGACCCTAGATGCACTATTATTAATTATTATTATTTTTACCTCCTTCTCTCAATCTTTGCTGAATACTTCCAGTAGAGAGATGAGAAGGAGTAACTGAATCCAAAATTAATGATAAATATAGGATTAAATGGCTCTTATGGACGGATTGAGTGTATTCCCAGTAAACAAGGAACGTCCCTGGACGTTCAAAATAGGTCTAAAAGTAGTCTGTCCGTCAAGGACATATTTTAAACGTCAATGGACGTCCAAAATACGTCTAATAGTCGTCTTTTCAACGTCTGTGTTTGGACGTCTTTTCAACTTTCATTTTCAACCTTAAGAGAATGTTGATTAGACGGCAGTCATTACGCTATTTCAACGTTGAATCAACGGCTAAATGTTTACTGGGCTAGAATTAAATGGCTCTTATGGACGGATTGAGTTTATTAGGACAGTGCGTAGGGAGCAGGGCGCTATTTGGGAATCGGTTTGAGTTTTCAAATGTCAGCAAAGTTATTCAATAGCGCCCTCGTTTGGTATAACGGAGTATTTCCACTTTTACATATTTTACGGCTGTCGTCAAATTTAGGGCACGATCTGGTTTCTTTGGACGAAATACGTTATCTTCCGCTTAAAACCACGGGCGATTTAGGAGAACTATGTTTACCGACGGAAACGAGTATTTTTGAGATTTCCCAGGAACAATTAATACTCTTTTGGGTTTATTTTAAAGTTAATCGTAAGTTGAATGGTAATTGATTTCACGTTAAAACATGACTAAGACGTTCTTATCATTCCACGTTTGCTAAAATAAATAAAGGACAAGGACAATTATAACGCTTTAAATCTGAAATGTGGTTTAATGGACGTTAACATTAATAAAACTGTGATTTATAAGCATTTTCTCTCGCGAAAGACGAAGCTCTTGCTGGTAATACTTTTTAAGCGTTTCTTTCTCAGTTTAATCACATGGGCTATAAATATTTGAAGATTATTTAATTTTTAAAAACAATAATCTGGCACCTCTAGATTGATATTAAATAGCATACTGCGGTTTAATCAACGTTATCAAAGAGATAACTTCTAAAATGTTGAACTATTTTCCATATAATAATGAGTTAAGACCAAAATGAATGTGGTCTCACATTCTGGTGCTTTTTGAACTGCAGCATGAGGAGCTTAGTTTACTACATCAAGCTATGTACAATATAAAAGGAGCAAAGTAAACAGCAACACTCACCTGCATTAGAGTACAAGCACAGACCGAGTAGAAAAATCTGTAGTAAAATCCTTTGGTACATCTGATCCAGAGATTTTAGAGCTAAAGGAATGAAGTAGTGAGAGGCTGGAGGAGGTGAGACTCCGTTAGTGTCAGACAGAGAGAAGGAGACTGAGGAAAAGTGAGAGTGAAGGACGGGTTTGGATGTGGAGCCCCTCCCTCCACCATCACATAGGAAGGATGTTTTGGGGTGGAGCTGTGTTCAACGCAACAAATGCCATAAGTTTTTTCCTGTAATCAAGTGAGAGTTGTTAAGTTAAACTCTTGACTTTACATTACAGTTTCCGGCATTTGGTCTTTGTGTGTCCTCATCAAATGCTGGTGGAAGTCTTGAGAAAAAAAGACATTTATCCCATAGTTATGACTTCCCAGTAAACAAGGAACGTCCCTGGACGTTCAAAATAGGTCCAAAAGTAGTCTGACGGTCAAGGACATATTTTAAACGTCAACAGACGTCCAAAATGCATCTTAATAAGTTAGTTAAGTGGTGACCAATCGATAACGTCAGTGGACGTCCAAAACGCGTTTTATACAAGTAATTTATTTCGGGACCAATTAATAACGTCAAAGGACGTCCAAAATACGTCTAATAGTCGTCTTTTCAATGTCTGTGTTTGGACGTCTTTTCAACTTTCATTTTCAACCTTAAGAGAACGTTGATTAGACGGCAGTCATTACGTTATTTCAACATTGAATCAACGGCTAAATGTTTACTGGGTTGACATCTCATAAGTGAAGATCTGGATCTGATGATAATGAGAATGGATTAGAATCACATGATTATGACTTAAGTAACTCTTTATTATAATTATTTGTTGTATAATTATATACCCATTTGATCGGGTGATTCTATACCTATAAATATGGGGGAAATTTCTTATTATTTAAACATACAAAATCTTTTTTTTTTTTTTTAAAAAAGTGGGGATAACAGACTTCAACCAATGTTCAGTTTAGATTTCCTCCTCCAGATTAAGGTGGTCGTTTCAGGGACTCATGGACATGAAGAAGCGATGTAAACTGGGACGCTGTGTTCTCCAACTCTGTGCTCATGTTTGTAGACGGTGGAACGGATGGATGCTGGTGTTTCAGGATGCTTTCATGTTTGTGTTCTCTTCTGGTCTCGGTCCCTGAAGTCGGTCTGTTACAGTCAGATCCTCAGGTGTCATCACACTATGAAAATGACTACATATGCTTTTCTTTGCACTCAGCCCAACTATGTTCAACTCATTTTACTTGAGAAAATGACAGTCCACTGATGAAAGATGGTCTGCTGGAAATTTTTATTGCCACAGATATTTGATTTGATGTCTATTTAGAATTTTTTTATTTATCATATTAAGATGTGCATTTACCCAAAACTTCTTTATATGGACTTTTTAAACCACATATTTATGCAGCCTTCAAGTCCTGTTCTAAATGTGGGTAACCAGTGGGAACACAGATTTTTCAGTGAGCCCTGAATATCCAAATTGGAGATCTTTCAGTAACAAAACAACATGGCAGCTGCAACCAAGATGTTGACTTGGCACAGCAAGACACGCTGAAATAAAAACACCCCTGTTTTCATTGGCCTTTCAGCAATGCAAAAAATTTACATGTTATTAATAATATACAAAACAAAAAAAAATTGTAGAAAATTTTTTTATTTTTATCTAATTTTTTGCCATTGTTTGCTCCTTGAAACAAAAAAAAACCTTGATTGCAGTGGGAACTTCCAGTGAGGAAACGGAAATTCTGTTTTCCTTATTCTACTAAAACACTTTCAACAAATCCATACAAGAGAATTTACTAGATAAAATCAAAGAAAGCCTGTTATCAACATGAAATAGTGTTCTCCACTCTGAGGTCAGCTTTGACTGAGGCACTCGGCAACACTCACAGTCAAGGGCCTCTAAAAACTACAACAACAACCATAAAAATAAACTCCTCTCTGTTTTTAAAAGTGATTGTCTTTAGAAAGAAAAGCCCATAGACACAGTACTCGGATACATCTATAAAGTTTGCCGTTTGTAATCAAGTGTTCTGAGACATGTGTCACTCATCACCGTGGTTACCAGCTACAGTGATATTAATAAAACATTCCTCCATCGTTGGTGTCCAGTTTATTTTGAGATTTTAGTTATGACACCTATTTCCTGTTTTAGCGAGGGCTTCAGTTTCATTACCTCTGCTGACTGTAACTAAAATTCTGTGGAAGCACTCATACAACTCCATAAAAGTCTTTATTACATCTGCAGAGTAGAGAAAGTATGAGAAGAAGAAGTGGCCTTTTTGAACTCTGTGTTTTCAGTTGAAGTGGGGTTATTTACAGCCAGCTTGATGTTTAATTTGGTGCGATTTAATATGTAAAACATCCATAACGCTTTACCATGTAGATATAATAACACCAAATACAATAATACAAAATGATCCTTGTCTCTATCAACTGTACACCACTTTAAACAATGAGGTTACACAGCAGTTTATTAACAGATTGATTTACACATTTATTTATTTTATTTTATTTAACCATTAAGTGCTGATGCCCTTCTAGCGTGACATCACCTCTGAGTTCTCACTGGAGCACAACAGCCCAATCATGGCTCAGGATATGGAAGACGTTCTGTGGGCTTTTTCTCCATAAAAAGAAAGATGAAGATCGTATGGCTCCCAAAGTCCTCATTCAGACCCGGTGTGTGGTTTATGAATATGATCACGTCTGCCCTAAATATATTTTCTTTTATTTGTGTTTTATTGTTGCATGCCCTAATTCCAGGTTTCCATGAGTCCATGACTGGCAAAAAATAAATATTCATTCATTCATTCATTAAATGTAAGCGCTGATCCAGTTCAGGGTCGCGGTGGGTCCGGAGCCTACCTGGAATCATTGGGCGCAAGGCAGGAATACACCCTGGAGGGGGCGCCAGTCCTTCACAGGGCAACACACACACACACATTAACTCACACCTACGGACACTTCTGAGTCACCAATCCACCTACCAACGTGTGTTTTTGGACTGTGGGAGGAAACCGGAGCACCCGGAGGAAACCCACGCGGACACAGGGAGAACACACCACACTCCTCACAGACAGTCACCTGGAGCAGGAATCGAACCCACAACCTTCAGGTCCCTGGAGCTGTGTGACTGCGACACTACCTGCTGCGCCACCGTGCCGCCCAAAATAAAAAAATAAATAAAAATAAATAAAAATAAATTAAACACACCTGCTATTTTGCTTTGATTAAACCAATGTTTACAGGCATCAAACTAAAATGTAAAATAATCAATAAAGGCCCAAGACCATCAAAATGCCAACACAAAGTGGAGTAATGTGTTTAGCAAAGTGGGTAATATCGCTGTCCCGCAAACCGCATATGAATATGGGTTTAATGCAGAGTATGAGGTCACCAAGACTGGGATTAGGAACTCCTTCCAGATTTTTGCTTATATTGTTTATATTATTATATTGTTATAGCAACCGCTCTGAGGATAATGATCTGAAACACACCGGCCAACCTGGGAAAGAACACAATTATTTATTTATTTATTTATTTATTTATTTATTTATATAAGTTTTTATAAACTTAACCAACATGGAATGAATCGATAAAAACTTAATTACAAAAGAACAGAATGGTCCAAACACACCTAAACACACCAGACTGTGTCAGGAAGTGACCTGTAGATGCTGTTTTCACCTCGTTAGTTTCTCATTCACCAGGTCATTCATCTTGTTTTATCAAGAGAAACTAAGGAGACGGAAATATTGATGCGTGTTTAATCTTCGTGAAACATTCGTGAGTCATTTTCCTGGGTATTTTCTGTTTAAAATAATGGGAAGTAGGAAGTACTAATAAATCATCCTGATGCAAGTGAGGGAGAAAATCTCATTCATTTTGTTGAACTCCCCCTCGCATTTGTTTCTGAAATGTGTGCATTGTTAGGTATATGCTTCACAGATGCTTTTCACTCCACCAAATCATAGGGAATATTTGCTGCTGCTATACCCTGCCTACACCTTCAAGTTCAGTGAGGAGCACAGTGTTAACGCCTCCACTCCTCCAGTCTATTTCTATTTCTACTCTAGTCTATATCTCAGCTCTAATTTAAACCTCAGAAATAAAAAAAGAAACCTGTGGCCTGACGCTGGATGATGTGCCTTTGAAAAACTGTGGTGCTGTCTTTCGGTTTCAGTTTTGGGTTCAAAGTTTTTGATGCTATTGTTGGTGGAAATTACCCAGCTTTTTTTGTTTATTTTTTTTAAATTGTATAATAGAAAGCAGTAGCATCACTCAGGCTGAATTAGTTCATTAGATTTTAACTGAAGCAAACCAAAGCAAACTTTGTAATTACCAGGTACAGTTAGTATTGAGAATCTACATTTGTTGTTTGGATGGATATTATTTCTGGGGATTTTAATGATTTGTTTTTGTCTGTTGTCTACTGTCTTGTAACGTCTGTGGGCCCAGCATCAATTGCCCCCTTGGGGATAAATAAAGTGTATTCAATTCATTCATTCATTGTCTGTAACCTCTTACCCGAAATCATTGGGCGCAAGGCAGGAACACACCCTGGAGGGGGCACAAGTCGAGGTGTTGGTAGGTGGATTGGCGACTCAATAGTGTTCGTAGGTGTGAGTGTGTGAGTGAATGTTTGTCTGTGTTGCTCTGTGAAGGACTGGCGCCCCCTCCAGGGTGTATTCTCACCCTGCGCCCAATTATTCCAGGTAGGCTCCGGACCCTCCGCGACCCTGAACTGGATAAGGGTTACAGATAATGAATGAATATTGCAATTGGGTTCTTCACATTCACAACAAAATGCTACTTTCAATGACTACTGCAGTCTCAGAATTATTCAAGCCCTTCAGAACAAGTATTGTTATAACTTAGTGGAATATACTTTTGCTGTTGTGACCTACTGTAAATGTGATGCATAGCCAAACATCAGTTTCTGATAGAGTTGTGTTGTGATCAATGAACCCCATGCTGGGTGCTCCGGTTTCCTCCCACAGTCCAAAAACACACGCTCGTAGGTGGATTAGCCTTGCCAAAGCTCCCATAGTTGGGTGTGTAGTTCCCTGAGATGGACTGGTGCCCTGTTCAGGGCGTGTTCCTGCTTTTTACCCAGTGATTCAGAGTAGGCTCCAGACCTACTGTGACTCTAACTGAGACAATGAATGAATGAATGAATCAACAGTAAGCACAGTTAATGGCCAGTTGTCCCTGCTGAAATATACATCTGGATAAATACATGCCACCATACAGTCTCATAGTCTCACATCTTTGAAACACACACACACACAAACACATAAACACACTCTTTCTTTCTCTTTACTTATTGTACAATTTGAAATTGTCAGGATGTCTGCTTCTTTACTTCCTCCACTCATTAACTCTAGAAATACTTTTCGGCCACTTAGTCCAAGTAGGGCACGGGTCTGATTCTGCACCAGAGCAGTGTCCAGCAGTGAAAGAGCCACAGATTGTGGAGGTGAAAGGGACTTAGTGTGAACTGTGTCTTCACATTAAGGACGGCAGCATTCACATTCCAGTCATGCTTCAGACACTGTCCAAGTATTAAGCCTTCCTTCTCTATCTCTCTCTCTGTTTGTTTTTTTTTCATTTCTCTCTCCTCTCCTTTTTTGATTAGGGTTCTTCTACATTTTTGTCACTTCTCTCAGTCCTCTATCACCATGTCTTTCATATTCTCTCTTTTTTCTGTATCTTCTTCTCACTTGGTCTTTCTTCACAACTCTCCACAATCACTTTCTGCTCTTTTCTTATTTTTCCTTTTCCCTCTCTTTTACTTCACTCTCTTTCATTTTCTCTCCTTTACCCTGCTTTTGCTTTCTTTATCTCTTTCACTTTCTATCTCATATATTTATTTCTCACTTTCCTAACTGTTTACAACTTCTTCACTTATCCTTTTCCTGTGTGTAATCTTCTCTTCCCTCTACCATCTGTCCTTCTCATTCATATCTCCTTGTCTCTTATCGTTTCTCTGACGTTTTTCTCTTTATTTCAACTCCCCTCTACGCTTTCCTGTGCCCGTTTAGAAAAAGGAAAAGTGATAAACTGCTGAAGTACTGCCGGTCATTCCCAGCAGTCTCCTGGTTTCTAAGAAGAAGTCAGGCCTCAGCTTGGATTTTCCCCAATATCAAATTCTCCTGTACCTATGACTACAGGCGAAGGAAATGCAGTGTGTAACCCACGTGTAGGAGGCCAACAAATAAGGCCAGGCATGGATATGTGGGTGGAAGCAGTCTTGGTTTATGCACTCAGTTTAAAAATAATGAAGTGGAATGCATGACAGGTAGAGGTGTGGGAGTTTAGGCAGTAGCTCCAAAGAAAGAGAAAGAGACAGAGAAAGAGAGAGAGAGAGAAGGAGGGAGAGGGAGTGATAGTGAGGAATTGAGGAGTGATAGTGTCCGATTCCATTAAAATACAGACCTAATTGTCCTTAGGCAATGGAGCGAGAAGTCTCGGGACGGACAGTTCTCAAGTGTCCTCTTCTACACAAGACGTGCAACCCTTTTTTTTAGGATTTACTAGGCTCCCTGAAAACTGTACAGAGAGTTTAGTCTTCCTACACACACACACACACACACTGTGCTAAAACACCCATAAAATGACTAAAATGATGTGTCATGTTAAATATGAACAGTCTGAAAGTGTTTGACATGGTAGGAGTCTTTCTCAAAACCTGGATGTCTTAGACATAGACAGCATTTTACAACATACTATGTACCCTCCTCAGAATAGACTGTCAGTTTTTGTTCCCCTTAAATATTCTGTCTTCTAAGAAAAATTCATTGGGTTTCAGTGCACGGCCACATTCATTTGGTTATTTAGAGCCCACCAACCCACACACTGTGAAACAAGAACACCCAGTACATTTACATTACATTTTACATTTATGCATTTGGCAGACGCTTTTATCCAAAGCGACTTACAAAAGAGGATCTAACATTCGATCTACAGCACAATTTATACAAAATACCTTACATTAAGTGCAATATGCAGGAAGTGCATTAAAGAAAGACTTTCAGTGCAAAAGATACTCTCTGAAGAGCTGGGTTTTTAAGGATTTCTTGAATGCGGAGAGGGTTTCTGTTGCTCTGATAGTGCTTGGAAGCTCGTTCCACCAGCGTGGTACCAGCGATGAGAATAGCCTCGACTGACCTGTACGGGGGGTTGGTCGTGTTAGTAGGCGCTCCTTTGAGGAACGAAGAGGGCGGGCGCTAACGTATGATTTTAAGAGTCTATTGAGGGAGATGGGAGCAGAGCCAGTGAATACTCTGAAGGCCATCATTAGTGATTTAAATTTGATGCGAGCAGCTAAGGGTAGCCAATGCAGCTCAACTAATAGGGGCGTGACATGTGCTCTTTTAGGCTGGTTAAAAACCAGGCGTGCTGCAGCATCCTGGATCATCTGTAGTGGTCTCACAGCACAGGCCGGAAGACCTGTCAGGAGGGCGTTGCAATAGTCTAGACGGGAGATTACTAACGTCTGAATGAGGAGCTGTGTTGTATGTTGAGTTAGGTATGGCCTAATCTTCCTTATGTTGAATAGGGAGAAGCGGCACGATCGAGCTACAGCGGTAAAACCACCAGCTGAAACAAATCGTTCTGATTTTGCTCTGCTTCTGACATGAAATTGTGACATGACCTCATCTCATCTTTGGGATGAGTTGGAGTGGTGTTTATGATGGAAAATGAATCCTGCAACATCAGTACCCAACCTCGTTCACGTATCCATCAAACCTCCACAGGAATATTTCAAAATCTACAGCAAAGTCCTCCCTGAAGAGATCAAATCTGTCACAATACACTTTATTTGACTCGAGTTGATTGGCAGGTGTCTAGATAGAGTCACTGAATATCACACTTACTGCACAATACTCTCAAGACGTTGTTTAAGTGAACCAAGACGGATTAACGACATGATCCAGGGTCAGCTGTGTTAAACATCACTGTAAAGCAGAGCGGCACGGCTTCACTGGGTTTAAGCACAAGCTGTGACCCACAGGAGAAACCAAAAGGACAGAACAACTACATAAACAAGCTGTCAGCATTTTGTTCAGTTCTAGCAGAGTGCTATGGACAGACGACCTGAACATCTGCCCTCTCCGGAGAAGTGAAAAACAGGACGGAGGAGGAACTTTATGACTTTTAACTCAAAGGCTCATCTGTGGAACAGACTGTCATGATCATGTGGCTCTGGATCTGGTTAATGTGGAACTGACTCACAGGGCTTTATTGCCAAGAGCAGTTCCAAATGATTTCAGAGGAGTAGGGTACTCTCCCACGCATTTTGTCATTCCACTTTGTATTTACATAATTACGTCGATAATTACACAGTGAATTAGATTTACATTTTATATTGTGTGTTTTTCTATTAGTATCAACTTGTTAAACAATCATTAAAAAATGCTTTGCGTGTTCATAGTCCTTCAGGTCATAAGTTTCTGTGAGGTATCTTTCAGAGGCATTAAGTTCATGAGAGAGCAGTACCAGCTCTAGAACAAAGCATGACAATGACCCAAAACACATTTACAAAACGTTGTAAGTAAACGTAACAGTGTTGTAGCAATCCTGGTAGTTTTGGTTTCACACGTTTGTGAGTGGACTATAAGACTTCACATGAAATACCAACATGTTGTCGCCATTATTTCTGTTGGTTGCGTCTCCCCTTACTTCACACTGATTGGTTGGAATAGGAACGTGTGTCTGCTGTAGTCGTGTTAGTGTAGTGGTTTGGTGTTACATTTGAATGAATAATTTTAGGTGTACAAATAAGTTTTAAATCATTTTTGTGTAACGTAATTATAATTCAGATTGAACTGTTGCATAGTATTTAAAGAGACAACTGATATTTTATTAAACAAAGAATATCCTAAACATTCATTCATTATCTGTAACCCTTATCATCTGTAACCCGGAATCACTGGGCGCAAGGTAGGAACACATACTGGAGGGGGCGCCAGTCCTTCACAGGGCAACACACACACACACACATCCACACTTATGGACACTTTTGAGTCGCCAATCCACCTACCAACATGTGTTTTTGGACCGTGAGAGGAAACTGGAGCACCCGGAGGAAACCCACGCAGACACAGGGAGAACACACCACACTCCTCACAGTCACCCGGAAGAAACCCACGCAGACACAGAGAGAACACACCACACTCCTCACAGACAGTCACCCGGAGGAAACCCACGCGGACACGGGGAGAACACATCACACTCCTCACAGACAGTCACCCGGAGGAAACCCACACAGACACAGAGAGAACACACCACACTCCTCACAGACAGTCACCCGGAGGAAACCCACGCGGACACGGGGAGAACACACCACACTCCTCACAGACAGTCACCCGGAGGAAACCCACGCGGACACGGGGAGAACACACCACACTCCTCACAGACAGTCACCCGGAGCGACACTCGAATCCACAACCTCCAGGTCCCTGGAGCTGTGTGACAGCAACACTACCTGCTGCACCACTGTGCCGCCCAAATTTGAAAATGACAAGTGAATATAATTTGTTGGTTGATTCATTCGTTATGAGTTCCATCAGGAAAAAGTGCTCCAAAAGCATTGGGAATAATATTGTATCCAGAAGATGGTGATTTTGATGTTAAAATGTAGCATATTAACACTTAATCTTCATGTTTTTAAAAATAAATGGACAATTCTCATTTTAAACACCACATGAAGAATGTTTGAATTTTTTATTACAATTCTACATTACACAAGAAAACATTTAAAGCTTTAAAATATATTTGTATGTCTAATATTTAATACTGTTACTGATTTTTGGCTCAAATCTAGTTGATATCCTATGAAAGACACAATGCTTACATACGCAGTGCTTAGCCTCCTTATTTACAAATTCCTTATTCACATTTTAAATTCCATCAAACCACACCCAGCTACAATTTATCTTCCAAACTATTGGGAACATTGAGGGAACATAAATAACAAGTGAAATGTAGACAGCTGTGATTCCCACTCTTACTTCTGCTTTACGCCAAACCACACATCGCCAATATTTGCCAATAATGATACGTAATCAGTTTTTTTTAGAGTATAAGCATGATTTAACCTCAAGCATCTTGAAGAACTTAACACAAAATCAAGAAAACGAAGCACTTGTAAAATGCCTTGTGAGGACAAAGTTTATCTTAGAACTATCTGTCTCACTCGGAGAGCTGAATTCATCCACAATGAGAGAAAACCTGTTGTGAAATTCCCCACAAAGAGAGACCCAACAAAGAATTCGCCCCATGTGGTCTTAATAACGCGGCCAAGCTTGTGGTGAAAGGCTACGGCGCGGCCCTAGTTCTGCATTGTTTGTGTTTTTAAACACCCAACTGGGGCCTGGACAGCCTCGCTGAAAGAGTATGAGTTGCACTGAATGGAATGTGTTGAGACAGCTGGACACCGAGAACAGATCAAGGACAGGTTTTTATCAAACAGAGGCCACAGCTGATAAATAAGTAACAGCTAAACTAAACAGAGGTATTCCCAAAGGGAGGGCAGTAGGAGAAGGGCAGCAGGGGTCAGTCATTCTCTCAGCTACACTGGCCATAGAACAGCAGTGTGTCGTACTGTGATTACAGTCCATGTGTTGCTCTGCATACTTTTTTGCCCTCTTTTACTATGTTCCTCGGTGGTCAAGACCCCGCCGCAGAGCAGGTATGATTTGGGTGGTGGATCGTCCTCAGTGTTACAGTGACACAGATGATGGTGTGCTAGTGTAGGCTGTGCTGCTGTGAGTGGATCAGACACAGCAGTGCTCCTGGAGTTTTTAAACCCTCAGTGTCACTGCTGGACTGCTAGAGTCCTCCAACCAAAAACAGCCAGACAACAGTGTCCTGTGTCCATGGCAACACACACTGTGCAGTGACAAATGAGCTACTGTCTCTGTTTATCACATTTTATTGTAAAATGTATACTACTTTACCTGCGTTTGCCAGATATTATCTCAACAAGCAGAGAAACATAATTTGTCTTGCCAGAGAGCTGAGGTGTTATCTACTGTGCTATTCAACCACAAACCACAAACCTGGTTATCTGCTGCATGTGTAAATTGTTAGTGATTCTTCTCTTTAGATCAGAGCTGAGATTGTGTAGTTGGCAACACTGCTGCCCTCCATCCAGCAATCATTCACTCTTTTTCTGAAACTGCTTCATCTTTTCCCTGTAGGTCCAGAGGCTGGAAACATTGGCACAAAGAGGGGACAGTCCCTGGACAGGCCACCAGTCCAACTCATCACACATGTGAAGAGTTTAACACTGTCAGTCAACTTACTGACATGTGTTTGTGATAGTGGAAGGAAACCGGATCTCCTGGAGGAAACCCCCCCATGACGTAATGACTGATCCCAAGACCCTGAGACCCTGAAGAATTGCAGGTCCTAGCCCCAAATGAGTGCTGCTGGGGAACCAGAGACAGGGAACACTATAAACACAGAGCACTTTATAAACAAAGAGAAGATTACAAACAAAGAACAGTGAATAAAAATGAGTAGTATAAAAACAACAAGAATTTTTCTTGAACAGCCAAGGCTGTTTTTTCCCCTTCTTTCTTTTTTAACTTTCAATGTTAGAAGGTGAGTCGTTAGGAACACACCCTGGAGGGGGCGCCAGTCCTTCACAGGGCGACACACACTCACACATTCACACCTCCTCACAGACAGTCACCCAGAGCGGGACTCGAACCCACAACTTCTAGGTCCCTGGGGCTGTAGGACAGCGCCACTTCCTGCTGCACGACCCGAATAAAAACATTTTGTACAAGTAATTATATTTCGGATATACTTTTACACACCAATCTATAAACAGCAGGTGTACAGTGATCAGCACCAAAGACTGTTCTGCAGCATGTGTAAAAGAGGAAGGATTTGTAAACAGAAGTCCAAGTTTAGTCTTGACCTCTGATTGTAACTTGGTGGAAGGTTGACCAATAAGATGTGCAGTGAAGATAAGGTCTTACTCTCGCCTTGTTCTCCATTGCCACCTCATTTGACTCATTTCCTCGGGTTTATTTATTTTGATTTTCCAAGCACCAATTTTTTCTTGAGCATCACTTCCTTCACTTTCCAAAGGTCAGCGCTGAAACACTTCCCCAGGAAATTTTGAGATGGAAACAATCCGTATGAACAACGACACACAGTCTGTCTGCTGTCTTAAAAAAATGTCAGGGCTTGGCTCTGGCATAAAATCTGGCAGAAAGGAGGGACAAGCTGTCTCCAAATTTGAAGATATTATAATCTATTAAGGTATAAAAATGAATAATTATATGACATATTAGCAGTCACACAGCTCCAGGGACCTGGAGGTTGTGGGTTCGAGTCCAGCTCCGGGTGACTGTCTGTGAGGAGTGTGGTGTGTTCTCCCTGTGTCTGCGTGGGTTTCCTCCGGGTGACTGTCTGTGAGGAGTGTGGTGTGTTCTCCCTGTGTCTGCGTGGGTTTCCTCCGGGTGACTGTCTGTGAGGAGTGTGGTGTGTTCTCCCTGTGTCTGCGCGGGTTTTCTCTGGGTGCCTGTCTGTGAGGAGTGTGGTGTGTTCTCCCTGGGTCCGCGTGGGTTTCCTCCGGATGACTGTCTGTGAGGAGTGTGGTGTGTTTTCCCTGTGTCAGCGTGGGTTTCCTCCGGGTGACTGTCTGTGAGGAGTGTGGTGTGTTTTCCCTGTGTCTGCGCGGGTTTCCTCCGGATGACTGTCTGTGAGGAGTGTGGTGTGTTTTCCCTGGGTCTGCGTGGGTTTCCTCCGGGTGACTGTCTGTGAGGAGTGTGGTGTGTTCTCCCTGTGTCTGCGTGGGTTTCCTCCGGGTGACTGTCTGTGAGGAGTGTGGTGTGTTTTCCCTGTGTCAGCGTGGGTTTCCTCCAGGTGACTGTCTGTGAGGAGTGTGTTGTGTTCTCCCTGTGTCTGCGCGGGTTTTCTCTGGGTGCCTGTCTGTGAGGAGTGTGGTGTGTTCTCCCTGGGTCCGCGTGGGTTTCCTCCGGATGACTGTCTGTGAGGAGTGTGGTGTGTTTTCCCTGGGTCTGCGTGGGTTTCCTCCGGGTGACTGTCTGTGAGGAGTGTGGTGTGTTTTCCCTGTGTCTGCGCGGGTTTCCTCCGGGTGACTGTCTGTGAGGAGTGTGGTGTGTTTTCCCTGGGTCTGCGTGGGTTTCCTCCAGGTGACTGTCTGTGAGGAGTGTGTTGTGTTCTCCCTGTGTCTGCGTGGGTTTCCTCCGGGTGACTGTCTGTGAGGAGTGTGGTGTGTTTTCCCTGTGTCTGCGCGGGTTTCCTCCGGGTGACTGTCTGTGAGGAGTGTGGTGTGTTTTCCCTGGGTCTGCGTGGGTTTCCTCCGGGTGACTGTCTGTGAGGAGTGTGGTGTGTTTTCCCTGGGTCTGCGTGGGTTTCCTCCAGGTGACTGTCTGTGAGGAGTGTGGTGTGTTCTCCCTGTGTCTGCGTGGGTTTCCTCCGGGTGACTGTCTGTGAGGAGTGTGGTGTGTTCTCCCTGTGTCTGCGTGGGTTTCCTCCGGGTGACTGTCTGTGAGGAGTGTGGTGTGTTCTCCCTGTGTCTGCGTGGGTTTCCTCCGGGTGACTGTCTGTGAGGAGTGTGGTGTGTTTTCCCTGTGTCAGCGTGGGTTTCCTCCAGGTGACTGTCTGTGAGGAGTGTGTTGTGTTCTCCCTGTGTCTGCGTGGGTTTCCTCCGGGTGACTGTCTGTGAGGAGTGTGGTGTGTTTTCCCTGTGTCTGCGCGGGTTTCCTCCGGATGACTGTCTGTGAGGAGTGTGGTGTGTTTTCCCTGGGTCTGCGTGGGTTTCCTCCGGGTGACTGTCTGTGAGGAGTGTGGTGTGTTTTCCCTGTGTCTGCGTGGGTTTCCTCCGGGTGACTGTCTGTGAGGAGTGTGGTGTGTTCTCCCTGGGTCTGCGTGGGTTTCCTCCAGGTGACTGTCTGTGAGGAGTGTGTTGTGTTCTCCCTGTGTCTGCGTGGGTTTCCTCCGGGTGACTGTCTGTGAGGAGTGTGGTGTGTTCTCCCTGGGTCTGCGTGGGTTTCCTCCGGGTGACTGTCTGTGAGGAGTGTGGTGTGTTTTCCCTGGGTCTGCGTGGGTTTCCTCCAGGTGACTGTCTGTGAGGAGTGTGGTGTGTTCTCCCTGTGTCTGCGTGGGTTTCCTCCGGGTGACTGTCTGTGAGGAGTGTGGTGTGTTCTCCCTGTGTCTGCGTGGGTTTCCTCCGGGTGACTGTCTGTGAGGAGTGTGGTGTGTTTTCCCTGTGTCAGCGTGGGTTTCCTCCAGGTGACTGTCTGTGAGGAGTGTGTTGTGTTCTCCCTGTGTCTGCGTGGGTTTCCTCCGGGTGACTGTCTGTGAGGAGTGTGGTGTGTTTTCCCTGTGTCTGCGCGGGTTTCCTCCGGATGACTGTCTGTGAGGAGTGTGGTGTGTTTTCCCTGGGTCTGCGTGGGTTTCCTCCGGGTGACTGTCTGTGAGGAGTGTGGTGTGTTTTCCCTGTGTCTGCGCGGGTTTCCTCCGGGTGACTGTCTGTGAGGAGTGTGGTGTGTTTTCCCTGGGTCTGCGTGGGTTTCCTCCAGGTGACTGTCTGTGAGGAGTGTGTTGTGTTCTCCCTGTGTCTGCGTGGGTTTCCTCCGGGTGACTGTCTGTGAGGAGTGTGGTGTGTTCTCCCTGGGTCTGCGTGGGTTTCCTCCAGGTGACTGTCTGTGAGGAGTGTGTTGTGTTCTCCCTGTGTCTGCGTGGGTTTCCTCCGGGTGACTGTCTGTGAGGAGTGTGGTGTGTTCTCCCTGGGTCTGCGTGGGTTTCCTCCGGGTGACTGTCTGTGAGGAGTGTGGTGTGTTCTCCCTGTGTCTGTGTGGGTTTCCTCCGTATGCTCCGGTTTCCTCTCACGTTGGTAGGTGGATTGGCAACTCAACGGTGTCAATAGTATGAATGTGTGAGTGTGTGTCACGCTGGAAAATGATCACGTTAACCTCAGCAGATACAGGCCAATATGCTCTCCCACTGGGTAGGACTTCAGGAGCAGAGCAGAAGGCCTAATTTGGAAAGGAACCTACTGGCATCATTTGGAACAGGCAATAATGACAACTCATCTGACAATTTGGCTTACAGTGGATGGAACCACAAGTTCTAGATATATCACTGGCTGCAGGAACTTTTGATACTGCCCCAAACATGGATTTTAAAGCAAGCTGAAACTGCAGCAAAATAAAAGCTTTGTCTTACCTGACACCGGTGTTTCATTTTCATTTTCATTATGAAGAACAGAAGGTCTATTCTTTGCTGTCTGTGGTCACCATGCAGCCGAGGCATTCTGTGAGGTCCTGTGTTCTCACTGACGGTTCAAGCAAACCACATAAGGTCTGTGACAACATTTTCACTGCTGCCACAATTCCAAAATTAGGCACACGGAGTGAAAGAGACGAATAAGACGCAGAGTGAGATAGACTCCATCACTGGGCTGCATTTAGTATGCTTTAAAACTAAAGAAAAAGGGCTTTTCAGAAAAAGAATGCTTTCCCGGAATTGTCCTCTTTAGAAAGCCCCTAAGTTTCAGTCTCTCTCTCTCTCTCTCTCTCTCTCTCTCTCTCTCTCTCTCTCTCTGAAGTGAAGTGCTGTCTATGTAACTTCAGTTTGTACTTAATTAAATTCGGCTTTATCTAATCCTCTAAATATTAAAAGTCTTGACAGTCCTCCAGAGAAACTCTACTCTGAAAATGATTCTACACTATACCCACGTATTTCTTTCTAAAGGCAGTAAAAGGTGGGTCCCCATTTCTACAGGTTTGAACATTGTGTTCCTGTAGAGACCGGATAAAACTCCTTTAAGGGAGTTATTTTCTAATATGCATGGAGCTTACAGGAAATATTCCCCTGACTGCTTGGCTGGTGGTGGATGATTTTCAGCAGGGAAGTTGCGGTACATTTCCTCATGACCTCCTTGAATCCCAAGAGAGGTATCATTTTCACTCGATCTAACAGCACTCCAAGATGCTAAACGCAACAATGCTGAACATCAGGGAGGGAGGAAATTAGTTTATGAGGGGTACCTTGCCTGGCCTACAGGTGGCAGCACCACAATAAAAGCATGGTTGCGATGTATATGTAACATTCCTACAAGCATTGCATGCTCCCTAGTGTCATGCTAATGCAAGTATTTGCAGGAAATCCAGTGGATTCTACTCACTAAACTGTTACCTGGGAAACTATTACAGCTCACAAAGGTTGCTACGTTGTTGTTAGCCGCGGCGTTTGAACTGTCTCTGCTTATAAGCCGTCCAGTGTATAGGATATAAATGCTTCACTCTGGACCAACATCGTGATCTAATCCTGTGGAGGTTGGGGAACTAAGAGAGTTTTGAAAGCTGTTTTTTTAGTAAAGGGACTTTTTCAGAGAAGTAGCATTTTCAGTTTAGCATGGTATAGGCCACGCCTCCCAAATCTAATCAGTAATATGCCCCATTTAGGTAGGACGTGAACTCCTGTGGCAGCTGTAATAACCTCTGATGTAGAAAATGGTCTCATGTGAATTCTGGTAACTTAATGTGAAAGTTTAGGGGGTTTTTTGTGTCCCTTATATTTATCTTGAGTCCTTTTATTTTCATCTCTTGTCTAATACACGCTGATGAAATAGACCCAGATCAAGGCCACAGAAAAACGAACACAAACAGAAGCCTCTGGAGAAGTCACGTGGTTTCTGGTAAGAGCCCCTCTGTGGAAGTGGGGTTGAGTCATGGATAGTCTCCAGCTGGAGGGAATGAAGAGAATTTCCCCAGCACCCCACCCCCAGAACAACACAAAAAAAAAAAAAATCCCTAAGTGTAATGCAGCATACCAGAGAGGGGAGGGTGAGGGTCTGCTCTTACAAAATCACCCCCAAACATTCCCTTACTGAGGGCCTCTCAGAAACATTAACATTCAGGACACGAACGTTTTTTAATCAACTGACATTTCAAAAGGCAAAAAGTATGAGGGTGTTGTTTGTTGTTTTGAAGTACACTTTCTAAATCGAGAGAACAATAATCGGTCGCACCCAGCCGCAGGACGCTAAACAAGCCTTTCCTTCATTTCTTTCCGTAATTAAAAAGAATGAAAGTATATTTAATAAACCATCCCTGCTTTCACTTCACAACGAGAAGCGTTTCTCACTGAAAGAGCAGGGGGTTGTGATCTCACGTCCCAATCAGTGCTGACTCAGCAAACTGTAGTGAGACTGATATCTCAGTGTGTGAGGTCTGTGTCGCATGACATCAAAGGGATGTGTGGGGGAAAAAAAAAGCACAGTGTGAAAGTGCTAGATGTGTCTACTCAGCGGATTATCATAACGTGATATTATTTCATTGTGAAAAACATGTTTTTTTATTAACTTTTGTGTCAGACAGATAAAAGCACAAGAGGATGTCCACATTTTTTTGGAGGATAATCGCTTCCATGTGTTTTACTTTCATTAACTTCACATAGGAACTTCACTGTATTGTTTTTGTAGCACACTCTCAGGCATCAAGCGCTGAGCCAAAAACAGCACAACACCGAATATTTCTGGTATTAGCTACAAGTGTTGAAGAGAATATTACAGAAATTGTTTTTCAAGTGAAAAACCAGCAGACATTATTTTCCAAGACAACAATCACAGGCCGAAATGAGACCAAAGAGGCCTGAGAACAAGTCTTTACCAACCCACACACTGTGAAACAAAATCACTGTCCAGGCATAGCGCTGGATCCGAGTTTACGTGGGAGTGTAAAGACAATGTTAAATGAAACAAAACAGACCCAACAAGCGTGGAGGAATAACAGCACTACAGAATAACAAAGATTTAGAACAGGAAAGAAAGAGAACTAAGCCAAAACAGCTAAAAACCAGAGCTTCTGCTCCTCACTTCTGTGGGCTTAGAGTCGGGGCGAACAGCGAGCAGCTCATTATCATTTAAAGGAACAGGCGCTGAAAGCAGGCGTTCTGAACAGGGCTGTTTACACAGGGGGAGAACGCAATGGTGGTGTTTGGTCCTTGTGGTGTTTTGACCAAAGAAGGTCACAGACATTCCATTAAGACCGAGAACTGTTCACTTTATAGGACCCAGAGTATAGATTTAGATTTTAATGAGAATAACTTGGGTTATGTTAAATTAATTTTAGCAAATACCTTTTTTGTAAATATTTTTATGACTCTAACTGATGGAAGCTATGAGCGTTGAGTGAAATAGTACTGACTCTTATTTCTGTGAAATGCTTTCTCCAGTAATAAATGACTAAATGTCCCCTCTGTTGGTATTTGGAAAGGCCCTGTGCTAAGCTGGATTGTGTGTGTGTGTGTGTGTGTGTGTGTTTGAGAAGGGGGAGCTGGAGAGTCTCTGCTCTCTCTCAGCATGAGGGATTGCTCTA